>NW_016910883.1:147298-206220 GCF_001483705.2 Eufriesea mexicana
TCTTTTTTTTTTTTTTTTTTTTTTTTTTTTTTCTCTCTCTCTGTACCGACGTCCTAACGCGACGTCGAGCGTCGCTGAACAACCGACGAATGTTTTTACCCCTTCGTTTTCTTTACTTTTTATTCTTTAAGCTTTGGAGAATAGTGTTCGCAACGGTGGTCCCCACGGCGACTTCCGGTTCCCCGTTTTACGCGTTTTTAGTCTGACAGCAGAACAGCGACGGTCGACGTCGCGTCAGGATGTCGGGCGAATCTTTGACGCCTCGGTAAAATAAAAAAAAAAAAAAAAAAAAAAAACCGGAAAATACCCTAACATAACCAGACATAATCTATCGAGAAGCGGGAAATAGGAAAATCGTGGAGGTGGACGAGAGAAAAGAAAAAGACCCGGAGAGTATTCGATCGAGGAGAACGAGGCATTTTGTTCTACGCGCGAGCGTACATGCATACATAAACACGCGTACGTGTATATCGTTTCTTTGCTTTCTTCTTCTTATTATTAATATTACCGTTACTCTTACTTCGTTTCATTGTTTCGCATTTTTTTTTTCTTTTTTTTTTCCCCCAACTCCGACGATAGATCGACAGGCTCACGCATCCACGTACACGTAAATACACGCAAGTTACACGTACACGCGAATACAGGGGGCACGAGGCGCCCCCAGGGGTATTTTCGCGGAGAATACCGCGCGTGCTCGCGTCGCGAGCTCGAGCCACCTCCGAAAGTCACAAAAAAAAGAAAAAAAAAAAAACGAGAAAAAAAAGGAAAAAAAAATAAATGCATATTACAATAGAGAAAAAGGTGAAAGCCAGACAAAAAAAATGCGAAAAAAGAGAAAAAGAAAAAAATAATGGAACAAGAAAACATTTACATGCCACCGTGTCGAGTATGATCGTGTGATAATTACAAGTGATTTGACTAGGCCCTTCCAAATGGATTCAGTCGGTTATATTATTATTATTGTATCGTGTCAGGAGACGTGGTAGGCACGCTGGTGTCAGCTCGAATCCGCTCGGTCTGCCGTGATCGCGAGGCTCCTTTCTTATTTTATACGTTTATACCTATTTTGCTTTTCCTTTCTCCTTCTTCTTTCTTCTTTTGTTTCCGCCCAACCGAGAGATCTTCCCTCGAACCCGGACCGTTCCACTCGCGCGGCTCCGCCCGGAACATCACGGCCATGTTGATTCGATTAAGCGACGCGGTCGACGCCTAATCTTATCATGGGCCGCGGCGCGAGACGCGAAGCGCCCTCTGCAAAGAGGCGCCTCAACCACGATGGAATCGGTCCGCGGGCAAAACTCGTTTCCGCGATCCCTTCGCGAGGTTTACCCTTCGTTGCCAGCTAGTTCGCGCTTTGCTACCCATACTCCGTATTCGCGGCGAATATTTGGAAGTTTCGCAGAGAGGGAAGAGAGAGGGAGAGATCGCGGGGCGCGCGAGTCGAGCTGACACGAGCGTGGAAGCGGCACGTGGAGGGTCGTATGTGATGTGATTTCTTTTATATCATAACGAATGATGAACACTCTAAGAAATGTTATAGTTTCATATAAGTGATATGTTATTTGTCATTTATTTTATCCCTTAATAAATGATGTTATATAAAAAAAAAGAATTACGCCAACTTTCTTACTAATGCAACCCCGAATCTCCACCTTCAACTTCGGTGCTGGATCTACTAGCACCAGCTATGCTCGAGGAATTGATCGATAGAATAACATCGAGGGGTTCGTGATACATTATACGCGATAGCAGCTTGCGTGTGCTCACACTCTAATCACAGCGATAAAATAATAATTTACATAATTTGCCATTTTGTGAAATAAATTGAGAATTAATTATAGGATAAATATTAACAGAAAGTAGGATCAACGCTTCGCGAGGACAATTCGAATGGCGTTTTATCGTCGCCATGGATTTGAAAACGAAATCAACGAATGGTCCGTGGAACAGGGAAGGGTAGACGAGAAAACCATCATTCCTCCTGTCCGTCATCTTGTCTTACGTTTATTCGCCGTCTATCTGCATATACACACGTGAAATGACACCAAACGTCTACTTGGTTGTACTCGTTTTTTTTTTTCTTTTTTTTTACGCTAAACAGTTACTCGCTCGCCTCCTGCGTTTTACCTTAAAATACTCGCAAATGGGATCGTCTACTTTCGCGCGTGCCGCCGCGGTATTTACACGAACCTGGTGTGTCTCTGGTGGCGTGTCGTTTGCGTATGCAAGAATCGTTTACGGTGCGGTTCGTTTACGTGGACGCAAAAGGGGAAAAAAGAAACGGCCCGGTCGACGTTTCACCGCCTTTCCTGGCCGTTCCGATTTCTACGATCGGCCGCTGGCTGTTCCCCGCGTGAAAAGATACAGGAAGAGCCGAAGCTGAAATCAGCCGCGCCGCGACTCGCTTCGCCGAAGACGGAAGAGAAGCTACGTGGAAAACGTCGTTTTCTTTCTGATCCCGAGCTCGATCGTTCCTCGAAGAAGAATGCTTCGTCTTACGAAATCGAACGCAGGGGAAACGTCGAGCTCGATATCGGTCGTTCAACCCTGTTCGTTCACGCGGAATGAAAAGAAAATTCGCACGGGTTCGACCATTGCTACTTCCGATCGATCGAAATCTAGAGCAAAACGGTGCTAAACGGTGCTCGAGGAACGCGTGTCTCTCTACGCAAATCTTTACGTTCACTTCATCGATTCTATGAGGTTCTAATCTTCGATCTTCCGATAATCGAGACACGGGTTCCGCCGATCTTCGATCAATGGAGACACGGGTTCCTCGAGTTGCTGCTCAGTTGCGTGACAAATGTCACGATATTTCTACGCGATAAAAGGGAGAAACTGCGAGTGGAAGGTTGATCAATAGCGGAGAAGAGGCACGGTCCATTGGAAGATTCGCGTCTTCGTCACGGACCGCGCGTGTTCTCCACGCTCGAGACCTCAGCTTCGAATTACTCCGTGTGCGAACAATCGTGAGAAGGTGCAGCTTCTACGGTGGACAAGCGAATCGAGTCCGTTCTCGGTGAAATCTCGGTGAAAAAAGAGGGAAAGGGGATTCGCGGCAAACGCGAGAGCCTTCTTCCGCTCGTCGAGTTCGACTACGAACACGCCCTTGGTAGAAATTGTGCAACGTTCTTCCTCGGTGATTCTGGTGACGTGCGTGACACTCGCGGCGGTATTCTACTTCGATCTCTAGAAAAAAAGGAAAGAAACGAACTGGTCGATCTGTCCGTCCGGTGCCACTTGATGCGTTTTTTGTACTTTCTTCTCGCTCTCTTCGCTCTTGACCTCATCTTCTCGAGGGTTCCTCTTCGTATTATTCGCTTCCTCGCGTGGTTTGCTTCTTTCCGTTCGTGCGACTCTAATAGGTGAGAGGTGCGAAGAGGTTCTCGGGAGTTAAGTCCCGTCGTAGTCGTGTGGCGGTGGTGCGTGGTGATGCATGTGGACGTGCGGCGGCAGTTCGACCGTGGGAACACCCAGGCTGCTTCTCTGCAAGAAGAGAATATCATGCAACATCGTGCAATATCATCCACGATCCTGTATAAATCTAACAAACTAGCGCGGGAGCTACTGTAACAGGAACGTTCCATTCTCTCAGCCCAATTCCACCTCAGTCGCTTTCGAAATGCATATTTTTAAGCTCCCGCTGACATATTCCGTCATAATAGTGGCACGAGGAACATGGATAGGCTTTTTTATCTCACTTATTATCTTTCTAATTTCAGTTATCTCGCTGCATCAGGCGATGCAATTCGCAGATACAACATTCCCAGCCGAAAATAAAAATTCGTGTGACCTAGCTTTGTGGTAGAGAATGTACCAAGTACTGGTCAATCATTGTGCCTACCAAAGAATGCGGATCCATTACGCTACGATCAATCAGGTCCACATTCCTTCTAACTGCAAACTTACCAGGTGCCTAGGGTACAGTGGTTCGAGTGAAAAAGAAACAATTCATGCATCGATCATTGGAATCGCGATCCATCGATCCTCTAGTGACAGTGTCTGCCAATCGTACTCCAAATGTACTTTTCTCTAAATGTTTTTCGGAGCGATTTAGATGGTACTCTGACAGGTCCCTGTCCCAGAACGAACCTGCGATCTCATCCCATTCAAAGGGGTGGCAGTGGGGTTGTCCGGCGGGTAGCCGAGCACGTGGGTCGAGCACTTCTCGCAGGCGCGTCGGCGTCGCGACGACGCGTGGCAGCGCAACGCGCGGCACAGCTCTCGCGCCATTTCCGAGCACAACGACTCCTGCTGCTGCTGATTCTGTTGCTGCTGTTGCTGTTGCTGCTGTTGCGGCGTCTGCTGCTGTTGCTGCTGCTGCACGGATTGCGAGATCCCTTGCAGAGAATCCGAGCAGGCTGGCGTCGATACCGGAGCTCTCTGCGTTTGCAAATTCCTCGGTTTGAGAGAAGAAAGGATGGAACGCGATTGATCATCGATCGGACACTTCTGCTCGTTGATCCGCGGCGCGAGAGAGGAAAGAAAAGGAAAAAGAAAAAGGGAAAAAGGGTAAAAAAGGAAAAAGAAAGACGGTCGATGAGCGATGGTAACGAGGGTGAATCGGTAATTCGAGTGAACGAGCGAGCGTTCGTTGCTCGTGTCGGCTGGTATCGAACGGCCAGGTGGGATAAGGTGGAAAAAACCGGAACGGCGCGTGCAATTACGAGCAGACGTTGAAAAAGAGCGCGTACAAAGGGGAATCGAATTAAAGCGGGATAACGAAGTTTGGAAAAAAAACGGACCTTGGTTGACGACTGAGCTTCGTGCGTTCGCAGTCGGCCGGCATGCTTCAGTGAAGGATGAGTTCATGCTGCTTCGCGGAAAAAATCCACGGCGGGCCACAAAATGGAACACAAAAGTGAGAAAAATTCATGCAATCCTAAGCTCATGCATCGCGTGTGTTCGTCGCCTGGAAAAAAGTCTCTCTTTTCCCGCGATCTGCCAACGAATCGTCCCCTGTCAGGGCCACGATTCGCGAGAGATCGTCCGTGAGCGTGTACGAGATCGCGGATCGCGGATCCCGTGGAAGGTCCACGGTGTCCTGTTCTCATTGCCTCCTCGTCTACGTCGTGATCCGTCCTCTCGCGTAGACGATGGCTCAGCATCGTGACACTTACCCGTTCCGCCGGCGTGTTCCTCCTGGTACTGTAGCAGAACTCGAAGATGGCGATCAGCACGGCGAACGCCAGTCCGCACAGCAGTACAACGAACACTCCACCTACGAAGCAGCACCAGAAGTTTAGCTTCAAGCAAACGTAAAAATTCATGGGTCCTGATCGCGTGCAGGACACGCTGTCTCGTCGAATTTCTCGCTGAACGAAGAGGTTCGACGAGATTCGAGCGAAGGCAGCCGCGAGAGAGGGAATCGAAACAGAGGAGCGACGAGTCGAGTAAGGGAATATCGAGCGAGTAACAGGTTGTCGGAAATACTCGTATCCGACGTTCTCTCGAGGATCACACCTATATTGTCCACTCCTAAGGAATTCGCCTTGCTCTCCTTCCCCTTCTCCGTTCTCATGCAAGTGTCACCGGGACTCTTCCACCATTTGTCGTACAGCATCTGGATCTCTCCCTTTTCCTGCAGCTCCAGAATCGCCAGGGATATCTTGTCGCGCCATGGGGAACCTACGAGGAAGAGATAAAAGGTAACTCTTGTTTTGAGAATTCGATCGAGCTTGATCGAATCTAGTTTTAACTCTCTCGGTACTACTGTCCATTGGCAGCGGCCATGAAAAATTCTCTGGGTATACTACCGCCGCCTATTGGCTGCATCCACGAAACCTCACCGATCACAGTCGAGGTCCGAATGAAAAGTTTAGCGTTAACACGTTCCGTGCCACGTGTACCATAAATGGTACATGCAGACATATTTATTTAATACCTCTTAGGAACTTTACGCGGGGCTGTTTCTCGGTACGGCAGAGTTCAACGCGAATTACGTGTAAATGGAAAATGTCAATATAATCGAACTTTCTAGTCAAATTCTATTGAACTGCCGTGGCTATAGCAAACCAATAGAATTTTTCCTACTCGTTTAAGTAAAAAACGTAGCTCACCGAGATATAAGTATACGGCACTGCAATGTGTGACGGATAATGCTGTTCTTTACACGAGTACATTGGAACGAAGTGTTTGATGATTAAATTATAATTTTTCATTAGAATTTATAAAAATATTTATTTCTAAAATTTTTTAAAATTAAGATATGATTTTAACGCGCATTTTAACTTTAACAATTTATTCTAATAATTAATAGTACATGTCAGTATGGTACGTCTTAAAACACACAGAGATGGCATCCGGGAAAGCCACTATAGTGGTGCGCCGTACAGGAAGATGATATCCGCGAAAGCCACTATAGTGGTGCTCAGTGCCTAGGAGGTTTATATATATAACAAAACAAGTTTATTTAATTGACGTAATACACCGGGTTACTCTCGATTGTAGCAATCAACGCTTCGACTAGACACCCTCTATTCTCGACTACACCCCGTCTGCCTCCCTAAAACCTGTGCAACCCTATTTAAAGCCAGATCTATCTTATTCCAATCCAGCTATCTCTCTCAATATCATTCTACAGACATTCCGACAAAAGGATTTGCCGCTATCATTTGTTCTTTCTGCGCCAAACATCCGATACCGCCGATCGATACTCCTTGCTTTCCAAGGAGCCGCCCAAACGCTTCCATGCGCTTCGTACGCACATTCACCTCGTCAAAGCCGATGCCGCTATTTATTATTTGATTGAGTCCGTCGCCATTCGCCACCCCACAATAATTTTATAAATTTTGATATAATTATTTCAATTAAAGTTTCTTCTAATATAATTTCATAAAAATAAATTATAATTATAGGTTTTAAATAAATTTTTTTATAAATTAAATTTAAATTTATAAAATTTAAGAAAGAGATATTAATTTTTCGTTAAATAATAATTTATTTAATAAAAATATCAAATTATATATAACTCTCACACACCTTCCTTCGTACCACGAATATATGACCGCTCCTCCGTACCGAAAGGGTTAACCTAGTCGAATTAAAAGATCTCACCCATAGGCGTAGCAATGCCGTATCCCTTGCTATCCAGCAGTCCACCGATTTGCGTGAGGTTGCAGTCCCGTTGCACGATGTAATCCAGCATGGTCGACTCCATCAGGAAAGCATAATCGCCTTGGAGAACCCTCTGGATCCCCTCCTCGTAGGTGGGCACGAATACGGACGGCTTCTTGTTCTCCATGAACCGCCACATCTTCTTGTACGTCTCGATCATCGAGTCCTGCGGATTGTTCGCGTTAAACGTGCTTCGCCGTTATTGTCACGATCCATCGATCACGGGAGATGTTATAGGAAATTACCCTGAAGAAAGTCATCGTGCTCCCGCTGTCCAGGGTACCGTACGCGATGTCCGTCTGGCTGGCGAGGTCTTCCGCGTTCTCGATCGGTGTTATCATCCTCTCCACTGTTAGAAATGCAGCCAGGTTTGCCGTGTACGAGGATATGATGATCAACGTGAAGAACCACCATATGCCTCCCACGATCCGCGTGCTTGTTGCCTGACCAAATTTGTACATCGATATATTCCTCGGCTTCTATGATCGCTAACACGATATCCACGTTGTGCGAATTTCACGCGTTATATATATCATATTTATTTATTTATTTATTTATTTAATATTGTAGGGACTGAAGGTGGTGGTAAATTTATTAATAAATTGTTGAAAATTAACTACGGTCATGCAACGATGGTGTCAAGCCTGCTAAAGGTTGCAGGCCAATACCTTGGACAATACTTTGGATTTTAAAGACCTTCGATACCATGCAGGACATCAAGGGATTTAGGGTTTAACCCTTTGCGGATGGAGCAGTTTTGAGTAAACCGTACCGTGGGGTCCAGCCGCTGCCGTGATAGTCATTCAAAACTACCAGCACTCGTTTCTACTTAAATGCAATTTTCGTCTATAGTGACGCTGGTAATAAGGACATAAAACAGTTCACCACTTCACATGGTCCACCACGGCCCATGTTAAGTGCTGGACGCATCGCCCAGAGTTTTACCACACGCGGACCACAATTTTAAAATCAGTCCATTGACGACCAGAGGGCGTTATAGACCTTTTCCGTGACACCATTTTCTCGGCATCAGCCCCCCTTCTGCGTAGTAAAGCTTGTCAAATGCGCGTTCACATCCAAACAAACTGACGCATCGCTCAGGATTTTTCATAATTGACCTGTGCTTTGCTCCTTCGTAAAACTACGTGTACATGATGGAAAATTCGCGATACTACTATTTCTAATATTAACTTGTAGGAACGGATCCGTAGATGCGAAAAAGGAAACCATTTTGTTTCCATTCTGAGCGACATCTCGAGGGTCCCGAGTCAATGAGCGCCTGGTGTATGTCTTTACGGCTAGCACTCCATGACTCGCGGACCAGGACGCGTGGGCTAGGGCTGGAAAAATCAGTTCCTTGACGATCAAAGAACGTTATAGACCTTTTCCGTGACATTGTTTTCTCGGTATCAGCTTCCCTTTTGCATAATAAAGCTCGTTGAAATCCGAAATAGTGCAGTTCGTTCATTGAAACCTCACGATATCCCTTCAAACTCTTCGAGATTCGGATCTTCTTCAACCCCAAAATATTAAGCAAAGAATAATGCAATAATGAAAAAAGTAATTTCCGATTTTATTAATACGTTGTCTGCTACGGCGGTCTCCAATAATCGATGCAAGACTGCTTGTTGGAAACTCAAATAATGTAAATTAATTAGAGAACTTGAATTTTTCCTTCTTTTTCATCATATTGTTCAGTATTTCATTATATCCTAAGTATAATAGAAAATTTTTCCTGAGCGCACAGAGCGAATGCGTGGCAGTCAGCGTGCTGGAAAACAATGGCACCTGTTCCAAGTAGATAAAAGTGCATTGTCATTTATTTATTTCCATAATGAAATTCGATGAATTAATATTCCCGAAATATTTAATCGACCTAGCGAGTTTAATCAACTCGATATATCGCATTTACACTAGACTGGACTACAGTCTGTGGATTATTAAACGAATAAACAGGCCACCAACATCCCCGAAAAGTAACCATCACGTTCTAACGTTATTTCCCGCCGACTCGCTTCTCTATCGCGAAAAAATCAAATTTCCCATAGCGGTGAAATTCGAGCCAGTGAAATCCCGTGAGTTCGGTGAAAACGCGGAACGAACTCGCGGCATACCAATGGCGATGAAATTTTTCCGCGTCGATATGCGAACAAAGCCACGTTCATCGATAAACTCTCGTCAGGCTAGCTCGAGATTCTATTATCTGGCCGCGCAATTCCGCTTCTTCCCCGAGACCCGGCTAATTCACTCTGCTTAATGAAACGGCCCGATCGCCATCGTTCCACGTCACAGGCCATCGAACAATGGCGACGGGACTTCTTCGAGCTTGCTCGAGCGGACAACTCCAAGATCGTTCCGAAGAGTCGAGTCCTCCGATGTCTCCTCTCAACGACCGTTCGCTCGAGTTCGTTCGAGTAAAACGCGTAAGGTCCTCGCGAATAGGATTAAGAGCTAGAGGAGGATCGGAGAGCCGGGAACGGAAGATGATTTGCGAGATGGGAAGAGGAGCAGGGTCGTTTAACTCTTCGTGGAAGCCTTCGCGGACACCCTGACGTTGATACATCGACGTTCCAATTAATATAGAAGTACGGCTAGTTAACTTCTTATGGCTGGATCAACGCAAGTGTTCCAACAAATCGATCCACTTTTTCGTGGATTATCCGAGGAACATTGGAATAAATATTTCGGACGAGTTGACATTGGTTTGCGAGGGGACTATTGCATTCACCTTTGCGATTAGATGGATTCCAATTTTGACGGGGTTCGAGGAAGCCCTTTGTTTTCTACATTTACAACTTCCAGACCTGTCAATGGTCTTCCCGTTTAACCCTTTGCGATCACATATATGCGTTTGGCGAAAATAACTGATAGAGCCGAAAGACCAATATATGTGGTCTCACCTAAACGTATCGCTATGGCCACATATGTCTAGAATTTGACACCTTGAAGCGCTATCAATGAAAATAGCGACTAAATAGAAATATGCACTGGCAATTTGAGATGCCTATCGTGACAGCAACTTGACTCCATGGTACGGTTAATTTCGAACTGTCCTGTCCACAAAGGGTTAAGGCAGGGTCTGCTAAGTGCCTAGGTAATTTTGGAACAGAGTAAAGTTTTCTTAACATCGATGGGCCCATTTCCACGGGCATGTCGCGGGGGAGCACCGGTTGTGTTCCCTCCCTTGTGCTCCCCTCTAGCGCGGCGAGGATGGCTACCGTGAGGGTTTTAGTGGGTAAAAATCCCACATAACCTCGTTCCCTCCCCTAGGGGGTGGGGTATCTTCCGAAGATTTTCTCCACGTAAAATAAAAAAGAGCCTGTTAGGTAGATTTACCGATGAGTCCACTAACAGGCCCAGGACGAAACGCATCCCTTCCTTCCGCTTTCGTCCCTTCCAGCACCACCGCAATCGAAACAACTCCTGCAGCACAATAACAACAGCTACTCACGGGGGAGGACCCCCATATTAGTATCGAGACGCTCGTTGTCGCCAGATTTCCTCAGATCTACTAGTAAAGCTTCGATAACAGACTTTAAGTATCAAGGGAAACACGCATGCTCGATATTTCGCAAAATTTTTCAACACAGGTGAGACTATCAAGATATAACAACAGATATAGTTTGTATAGGGGTTCTCCTCCTGGATTGCAGTTAATTGCTGTAAGATAGTGACGTTTCCTAGATCAAGTAAGAAAAGGAAGAGGTCTACTAACGGACTCATCGATAAGACCACCTAGCAAGCCCTTGCCATAGTCGAGGATATTATTAGTTAGGAAATTTTATATACATAGAAAGTGGAGGGTTTCCCGAGGACTTGGGAGAATCCTCGAATCTCCTTGAACCCATCTCAAGGGAGGATGAGAACAGTGGTTGCTACAATTCGCATTAGCACTGTGAGTCGCGTTATTTATTAATGCAGAGTACCATCAACGCGGGCCCCTTGGGACATTGTATCGAGATAGTTAACGATACCGAGACGGTTTGCTGACACAAAGCTAGCCACAAGCTCTCGCGATGGATCTGAGACGATAAGACGGGCTTTCGTGTGTCTGGAGCACGGTGATCGATCGGAACGACGAAGGGTGGACGAGTCGGGTACGTCGCGCGTTTTCTGTTCATGGATTCCATATCCGTCGACGATTGTTTTTGTCCAACAGGGATCTCGTGAAAATAGATTCTCCGTTTTATGATATTGCCGTTGTTTGATCTGTTCGTTTCTCCCTTGCGACTATTCGTCAATGCTCCTCGGGCTCATTAATATGGACGCGGGGTGGAGTCGGCCGCGGTGGGCGGAGTTTAATAATCGGTTTAATTGGAATTGATTTACGCGTAAATTGGCAAACGCGGTAATTAAAGCTGCCAGTAACGAAGTAATTAAAATTTTCGAATTTATACGGAGTACTCGGAACGCGACGTGTCTACGCGTTGCTTCTGTCGCGAGAGGGTGGCTGAAAGGGGTTAGCGAGATTGATCATTTCGCGGGCAATTGGTGGGTTTACCTTGGGGTTCAAGTCGCTGCCTTGTTGCATCAGGGTGCCAATGGTGAACCAAAAGCTGTTTGCCAGGGAGAATTGATTCTCCACGAGCTCCGAGCCCGCGTGACAGGGGTGAGGGTTGTTCCACTCGTAAGGGCTGATTCTCGCCACCACGAACATCATCACCGAGACCAAGACGTACGCCGCCAGCACGTACAGCCAGATTTGAATGGCCAGAGGGTTCATGAAGGAGAACAGTCTGGCTGGATGACTAGTTGGTACCTGTAATTAAGCCTCGTCAATCGTTTCCAATCGAATTGCCGATTTAGTTCAACGCGACGATATAATACGGTAAATTATACGGCGTGCTGTGTAATTTGGTATCATATCAACGAATCGAATTGGCGTTAATTATCGATTCGTTGATCTCGTCTCGTGCTTGACTTAATCATCTATGTTAATAAATACCCTTTCGCTATTATGGCTGACTATAGTCACCGGCTACGAGACAGCACATACAAACGACGGGTGACTATAGTCACCGGTCACAAAAATTAACCCTTATCGGTCGTAAGTTACCTCTCACGTGACAACAGTACTGTTGGAATACCACCGGCTACGAGACAGCACATACAAACGACGGGTGACTATAGTCACAAAAATTAACCCTTATCGGTCGTAAGTTACCTCTCACGTGACAACAGTACTGTTGGAATGCTAAAACATAAGTCGAGATATCTAACATATAACGTCGATGTTAAAATGTTTTTGATTATTACAAAAATTGCAAAATTCCTCTCTTCAAACGAATCAGTCTTTAAGCAATCGTTGTACAGCACACACCGATCGAGTTACCAATTATTAAAAAGTTGCCTTTCTATAATTAGTGTTCCTTCCTTTTTTAACTCCACTGCCATACCAAATTCTATCAAGTACTTTATGCTATGGTCGTGCGTCACGTGGGAGGTGACAAGTTCCATCGTTTCGCTTAGCTCTCTTCGCAAAGAATTACAAGCGTTATTGCCATGGTCGATTTTTCTTTCCTCTTTTTCTTTTCCATTTTTTTTCTTTTTTTCTTTCAAAAGACTTGTCCCCGAATGTTAAAGACCGCGCACATGTAATGCTTCCAGCTTTGGCGCAGAGCTTCCTTCTACGGGAAGGACTCCGTGACGAGACCTGCCATAGTGAAAGGGTTAAACGAGTCTAGATTTTCAGGTCAAATTAATCGGAACTTCGTTTCTTCATCGACTCATTCCCAAATATTATAGATCAATTATATCAAATTGACCACGTTATTATCTCGTTCCCCTCCTGACGTTTCGTTCCATTTAAAAAATCATTTCTTATCCTCCCCTCGCCATTTTCTCTCGCCATTACATCGTCGCGGTATTAGCAAACGATCCATTTATAAAAGTCATTAATTTTCTTCCTCAGATTTCCCTCGTCGGAGCAAAGAGAGCGTGAGCAACATCGATATTTTCCTCTTCCCGTTCCACGACGGAAATCGAGTTACAAAGAATCAATTACCCAGTCATCGAACGCGACGATATCAGTAATCGATTATCGCTTCAATCGTACTAGCAGCGGACTGGTTCATAACGTTCCTGTAAATTTCAGAGTTCATTAACGAGCGAACGAGTAAGCGTGGCCCGTTTGCAAGGCCGAAATTGAAGAGCGTGATTACGTTTGTCGTTCGCTCGTTTAATCGCGAGCAGATTGACGGCCATTTTAAAAAACGGCGGGCAGCAAAATGGCAGGAGACAGGATTCACGCGTCCTCGAGTGCCGTCGCGAGCCTCTAAATCGAAATGCAGCGTGATGCCGATGGATCCTCTTCTCGGTGACGAGCTGTTAACAGAGCTAGACTTCCTGTTCAGGCCTCGTCGGTCCGTACGGCCCGGAAGGGCCCGCGTGACAGCGAACCGTGGCGTGAATAGAACGGCGTGGTGCTTAACGTGTTAATTACGAAACGCGTTGAAGGTGTAGGACGAGAGGTTTTTAGTGAAAAGAGCACTACGTTTCCTGAGTAGGACTTTATTATGTGCAGGGGGCCAGATGCGGAAAACTGAAGGCTAGCTTTTCGGGAAAGACCCGTGTCGTTAGATAGGCGTAAGCGAACTGACACTTTTTCGCTGTTCGTTACACGTCGAGGGGGTCCGCGTGTCCGCGAGTCATGGGGCCCTGGTCGTAAAGGCATAAACCAGGCCCCCATTGACCCGGAACTCTCGATGTCGCGAAGGAGTCGAAAATATAGACAAGGAACCTTCGCTTTACGCATCTGGGATGTGTCCTTACAGCCTAATAAGCCTAAAAAGGAGAGATTCCTTTCTAATTCGAGTCTGAACCTCGTTGTGGAACGATTCGGTAATGGTACAGGGCACACACTTTTACACTTTTTCCGACAGTCAGTGTCGAATAAGGAAGTGGATTAGTCGTCACGTGGAATAAATTGTGGCCAAAGAATGAACGAGTATAGAGAATGATTCTGAAGATTTTCCTTTTGTTGTAGTAAAAAATTAACTATTAAAATAAACTCTAGATATTAATACTAAAATAAACTCTAGCGATGTGAAGGCGATCCCTTTCCCTGCGTTTTGTCTTTTATTTCCCGTTTTCTGGAGTCCTCTTTGACTTGCGTGGCCCTAAACAGATAGACCAGTTCTAACCGTTCGCCCGTTTAACGCTTTGACTACCACGTTGGTCATACATGACTAGCCATGGTTTCTTCTGTGATGATGATCATTGGTGACCGGAGTGCTTGAACTACTTAACACGTTGAGTGCTACGTCAGTCCCTAGGGACTGGCAGTGAACTTTCCGTTCAGGCGGCGTCAGTCCCTAGGGACTGACAGTAGACTTTTCGTTTGGACGGTGTGGATTCTAGGGACAGACAGCGAATTTTTCGTTTGATCATCATCGGTGCGTAAGACTGGCATTGTCAAGGGTTAAATTATCAATGACGATTAATATATTGTAAAAATTTAATTCCCTCTGCTAAAGTAAATCTTTACACTTCCGTGGCTTTTTTCGACTGATCGTTTCTTGGTGATCGCCTTTTTGCCTTTCTGGCATTCCCCACCCCATTATCTTCTGTTTATAATTTGTATATTTGTGCATTGGCTGTACCATTCTCACAGTCCAAACGACAAAGTGAAACAAAGTAATCTTCTGCTCATACCCTTCGGTATACTTGAGCGCTCGGCATCCAGTGCTCGCTAGCTGCCGCCTGAGCGGAAAGTATAGCAAAATCGGCGCCGCACTCAACGTGTTGAACTACATTGAAGTACATTGAATGAAAATTGACAGTTAGTGCTGTATTTTGAATATAACCTCTAATTAGAAGATACTTTGAAATAAAAAGCGCCTCATTAAAGAATTACAAATTTTTATTACAACATCAAAAACTAATATCAGAACAAATCTTGTATTTAGCGATGCACTCCCGTGGCGTCCTGAGGGAAACATCTAATTTCGGCGTGGCAGTCAAAGGATTAACCCGAGCATCATTTATTGTATTTCCCTTAGTAATAAATTCTATATTCATACTAATTACTGCGCAATTTCTTTGGTGAGTAAATGGATAAACAAATAAGAAGAATTATTGAACACAATCACAGCACAACATGAATTATAACTAAATCACGTAAAATAAATTCGTTTCTAACTGCGATATAATCTCTCGAGGACTCTCTCGCACACAACGTCTATATGTAATGACTATCATCCACCTACTGATTGTTTTTTCACGACTCTCTGTCATACTCGTCGCACACACATTCCTCACACTCATACCACACATTCTATGACAACCACTACCACATCTATAACCATCTGTAACCAAGCAAATAATATTTGAATGTTTACGCCATCTATTTTAGAGATCACTATCAATTATCATATATAAAATCTAGCTCCTTCGTTTTCGTTTATTTTCTATTCTGAGCCTCGTTTTCTTCGATAGATCTTTGGATTTAACCAGGTTCTCCATTGGATCTTGTTTTCTCGTTTTCCTCATCGCCAGGGGAGTCGATGGAATTTACGAAAAGGTAGGAAACAAAGGAACACTCTCGGATACGTTCCTCATTTGCGTCGCATGCCAAGAGGATGGCACGGGATCCAAAGTCGAGTGTCGAAGAGGACGAGCGATTATACGGGGAACAACCCTGACGAATCTATCCACGTTTTCCCGGAGAAACGATAGCTTATCAATCCGCCTCGTTTGCGCGACATTCCGCGCGATTTCTCCCGTCCACCGAGCGGAATTTATATGGATACGTGCGTTTATTCGACTCTCGTGCCTGGCTTTGGTTAAACCAACAAAATTGTCTGGACCTCGAAACATTCTCGAGGTTCCGCTTAAACGGGCGCGAGTTAATTAACCCATTCAGTTCAAGAAGTTAATTCGTTAAATAAATATTAATACAACAAATATTTGATTGCGGAGCACGAGATTGTGACGTGTTGTTATAATGTATTATTCTGAGATTAAATTTTGGAAGACTATTAATATATTACTACTAACGAGGCTATCGGTATGACGTGCAGAGAAACAGATGTACAGGGCGTAGCACGTAACTGGGATCCCTGGGATCACGCAGTGGCTAATGATTTTAGGGAGTCGAGGGTGAAAGTAGAATAGGAAACTGAGATATCTATTTCGAATCGAATACGATTATTTTTCCTTGATAGAGAAGAAATCGCTATCGGTGATACCGTTGATTATGTGTCTTTTGTTTCATTGCTGCTTTGTTTTCTTGTTTACAGTGTCTGACGCACGAGTTACGTAGAAATAATTCTGTTCAGAATGTGAGAAAATCATTCACAAATGGATCTTGGCGGTCGTTAAGAAATGGACCTGGGTGGTCACCATCCATGGGCCCCAATGATTGTTGATAGACGAATCGTGATAACTCTGCACTCGCGATAACTCTCAATCGTTCTGGGATCCCTGGGATCACGCAGTGGCTAATGATTTTAGGGAGTCGAGGGTGAAAGTAGAATAGGAAACTGAGATATCTATTTCGAATCGAATACGATTATTTTTCCTTGATAGAGAAGAAATCGCTATCGGTGATACCATCGATTATGTACCTTTTGTTTCATTGCTGCTTTGTTTTCTTGTTTACAGTGTCTGACGCACGAGTTACGTAGAAATAATTCTGTTCAGAATGTGAGAAAATCATTCACAAATGGATCTTGGCGGTCGTTAAGAAATGGACCTGGGTGGTCACCATCCATGGGCCCCAATGATTGTTGATAGACGAATCGTGATAACTCTGCACTCGCGATAACTCTCAATCGTTCTGGGATCCCTGGGATCACGCAGTGGCTAATGATTTTAGGGAGTCGAGGGTGAAAGTAGAATAGGAAACTGAGATATCTATTTCGAATCGAATACGATTATTTTTCCTTGATAGAGAAGAAATCGCTATCGGTGATACCATCGATTATGTGTCTTTTGTTTCATTGCTGCTTTGTTTTCTTGTTTACAGTGTCTGACGCACGAGTTACGTAGAAATAATTCTGTTCAGAATGTGAGAAAATCATTCACAAATGGATCTTGGCGGTCGTTAAGAAATGGACCTGGGTGGTCACCATCCATGGGCCCCAATGATTGTTGATAGACGAATCGTGATAACTCTGCACTCGCGATAACTCTCAATCGTTCTGGGATCCCTGGGATCACGCAGTGGCTAATGATTTTAGGGAGTCGAGGGTGAAAGTAGAATAGGAAACTGAGATATCTATTTCGAATCGAATACGATTATTTTTCCTTGATAGAGAAGAAATCGCTATCGGTGATACCATCGATTATGTACCTTTTGTTTCATTGCTGCTTTGTTTTCTTGTTTACAGTGTCTGACGCACGAGTTACGTAGAAATAATTCTGTTCAGAATGTGAGAAAATCATTCACAAATGGATCTTGGCGGTCGTTAAGAAATGGACCTGGGTGGTCACCATCCATGGGCCCCAATGATTGTTGATAGACGAATCGTGATAACTCTGCACTCGCGATAACTCTCAATCGTTCCATAATATTTGGGAGCGAAGAGCACCCAAAGGTGGAAGCCTTCACGCGAGAGAAATCATCAGCGAGTAGTCAATCAAGTAGAGACCTTCGTGTGAAATAAACCTTTTCCGAGACAGAACATTTTCGAACCTTTTACCCCTATTCCCTCGTGTCACCCTTACCACTGTCAAAAGAATTTTTATTTTCGATGGTGTCACCCTGCTTTGGGATTTATTTTGTTTCGAGGAAAACTGATAACATGGATGGTGAATGTCGGCTATAGGAATTAAAAATTCCCGGTTATGACGTATGAGCAACCAAAAACAAAGATAGAGTATCGTTAGGTGGAAGGTATTACCATGTGAATTAACTATATAATTGAATAGTGCGTAGAGAGAGAGAGAAATACTCTATTCTCGTTAAACATATTTCTGTTCGTTTTGTTACTGCATTTATAATTCCACGTGCTCGTCATTTCAATCCAACAGTTCCTCCAAGTTAAGTTACATGATGAAATGGCCTGGTATCATAGCACGGTATGGGAACCTTGCTGGTGGGTTCCGTAAGAGCGAACCCACTCAAGCACTCATCACAGAAAGCCCTTACTACGTTTTTATTTTACACCACGAAGAAATTTAAAATATAACTAAGCATAGAAGTACTCGTTGAACATTAATTACCTCATTTTCCTACACCGCTCCCTGTAATAATAAATTCTGTACTCTAAGTACCCAAGAACCGCGAAACTAAAATTTTCCCTTTTCTCGTACAAAATCACGAGCAGAGTCGACTAACATCGCGAAAAATACGCGATTGCGTTTAAAAGAATGAACTTCGTATATCCCGAAAACGTGCGCGATAAGAAATATTACGAATTACGACCCCCTTATTACCATTCCACTTTCGTCTACGACATTTCTCACCGAGATCATCGCTGGCCCCAGCTACGTGCTCGACCCTGTACAATTAGCGCAGAGGGAATGTCGAGCGACTGGCGTGAAAAGCAAAGCAAACACCTATTATAAAATTTAATACTGCGAGACAAGGAACGTACCGTACTTTCATCAACGTTAAACGGAAATGAAGATTCCTTAACCCTTTGACTGCGGTACATTCTCAAAGAGAATCATCAATACAGACGGCGGGATATTTGACAATTGACAGAACAATATTGAAACAATTGCCGATATTCAATTGCTATGTTATATTTCAGATGGAAACAATTGGTAAAATAGCAAAAGTGATAGAGTAAGAAAAATGTAAGGAGCGTGTATTTAAGTCTTTTTTATATATTAATAAGTTTGTGAGGATGCATATACACGTCTTTCGTATATAGTGATAGACTTGCGAGGACGTATATATACGTCTTTCGTAGTGAAACAGCTAACTCTTTCCTTCCCAACGACGTACATATGTTCACTGCATAAAACGATTAACTCCACTTTTTGAAAAATCTTAAATTTAAGTGTCAAAGTACTTGGTATAGTCGTAACTTTTTATATTTATAATAATTTTCCCTGATAATTAAGATTAACACCGTTAAACGAGAAAAATTTTTTGGCCACTGAATAATAAATAATTTATTTCAGAGGTCACTTTGATTAACTCCGTACTCTAATGTAAATCGTTGCAATAATGCATCTCAAATGCACTAGCAAGCCATGAATGATAACGGTGAATTTTTTAGTACCGTCTTATCAGAATTTAAGTAAAATTTAGTAAAATTTAAATTTATTACTTTTCTCAATTGCCAAATCGATTAACTCTTCCAGTAACATGAAAATGGTAACATTACCAACGATTACCTTTTGGCTATTTTTTCTTATAAATTTTATATACCATTAGATGAAAGTTGCATTTGTATTTATGCATTCTGCGATATTTATTTCGATTTAAATTGTAAAGGGAATTTTAAAAAACAATATATATTATTTTATTGCATTTCTTCGCTTTTTGTTTTATGGAGTTAATCAATTCGTGCAGTGAACGGCTCATATAATTACTTAATACTCAATGAGCACTACAAAAATGTTATATCTCGCAGCCACAGGTCTCTCGGACTTATCCATAGAGCTGCCAAACTTTAAATCGCAAACTAGCTCTTTAGAAAAAGTGCAACACCAGTTCCTACGTTTAGTTTCACGATATATTGGATAATCTAAATCAGTTACCTGTCATAGCTATGAATTCATACTCTGATCGTCCAATTTAACAACGTTAGAAAGAAGGAGAGGAATCTCTGATATTCTTTTTGTTTATTAAGTGCTCGATGGTCTTATAAATTGTTCTGATGTATTACAAAAATTCTCAATCAATGTTTCAACTTTTCATTTAAGACGATACAACTTTCTTCATATACAACATAAAACCGCTTTTGCATACCACTCGGGTATTGATAGAATAATTATTAAAGTTAACAACACTTATCCTACCCTAGATCTATTCAGCCATCTCCTCACTATTTAAAACACCTACTACATTGCAACTTTCTGTAAAAAAATCTTTTTTCTTATACTTATACATATCTCGTCTGTTTGTATACTTTTATATGCATATATGCATATCACTCAGGTATTAACAGAATAATTATTAAAGTTAACAACACTTATCCTAACCTAGATCTATTCAGCCATCTCCTCACCATTTAAAACACCTACTACATTGCAACTTTCTGTAAAAAATTCTTTTTTCTTATACTTATACACATCTCGTCTGTTTGTATACGTTTATATGCATATATGCATATCACTCAGGTATTAATGGAATAATTATTAAAGTTAACAACACTTATCCTACCCTAGATCTATTCAGCCATCTCCTCACCATTTAAAACACCTACTACATAGCAACTTTCTGTAAAAATTCTTTTTTCTTATACTTATACGCATCTCGTTTGTTTATATATTTTTACATTTTTATTTTTATTTTTCTTTGTTACCATTAACACGCTGAATGCCACGCCAGTTTTACAGGGACTGCCCGTGGCGCCACGCTGAATTTTCTATTATGCGATACATGTAATGTTGAAATATTATTTGCAATAGATAAGTTACAATGTATAACCATGTTTGATATGTTAATTGCGACGAGGGTCACCTTCGAATTAACGATGACAATAATAAAAATTTTTAAATACTGACATTTGTTTAAATTATATATATTTCAATCAATCTGGGCGCGTCGGTGACCGGTGGCCCCCGTGGTGCCACTGCCGAGTTGAGTGCCGGTCACCGATGACCCCCATGGAATTCAACGCGTTAATTCTATATTTTATGCATTCTACAACATTCATTTCGATTTAAATTATAAAAGGAATTTTAAAAAACAGTATACATTATCTCGTTGCATTTTTCCACTTTTTGTTTCATGAAGTGAATCAATTTGTGCAGTGAACGGTTCACATACGTCTCCGACTCGAGTTCAGCCACGTGAAGCTACGCACGTATGAAAAAATTGACGGTTAGTCGTCTCCACGACGAGATTGCACACGTGTATCGCGTATCCCACGAACATCGCGCGAGTTACCTGTGCGGGGGGGACCGGGACGAAGATTCCACTCGCTTCGTGCCGCTTTTTCTCCGCGCTCGTTAGGTTCGCCGAGATAAGGAGCACGGCGAGGAATCGTGCAACGCGTGTCTACGCGAACAACAGATTGCAGTATCGCGGAAAGTGCTTTGACGCGGGGAATCGCGGCCGGTGGACGATCAATTACGATATCGAATAATTAAAGGACACAGGGGCACGGCCGCGCCGGCGACGCTGATTGCAATTAAGCGGTCGCATTACACTAATTAGAGAGGCTTCCTCCGCTCTGACGCTGATTGCGCCCCGATACCACCAAGATTCTCTACCCTATTTGTTTCCGAATCAAAAGAAACTCGGCGGCTCGTCGTTTAAAAGTTTAAACGAGCCTTCCGGACCGTTTCGCTCTTCTCTCTACCGGCAAATCCTCCATACAGTGGTTCTTCCGTCGTGCCACGACGTATCGACTCGCGCGTCGATATATCCGACCCGGGAATATTCCAAATACGAGTGGTTGCGAAGAAAAATGCGGGAAAAGTTCGGAGAGAACATCGATCGGAACTAATAGAGATTAACCCCTTGGCCTACGCGCTATCTTCCAATTGCGCGGGCCATAGTAAACGAGAAGGTCGGTCCCCCGACGAGCTATTCGGCTGTTCAGCCAGGTGCCCGAACTTGCGCAAAATATATACCTATGACATGTATATTTCGGCGCAACGAAGTACCACGACTTCGACTCCTGCGTATTGTTAATGGCGCAAATTCCTCATCACGTGTCGGACTCGTGGTTTTCGCTTATGGCCCAAATTCCTCACCACGAGTCAGACTCGTGGTTTTCGTTTATGGCCCAAATTCCTCACCACGAGTCAGACTCGTGGTGTTCGTTTATGGCCCAAATTCCTCACCACGAGTCAGACTCGTGGTTTTCGCTTATGCCCCAAATTCCTCATCACGAGTCCCACGCGTGGTCGTAGGCCAAAGGGTTAACGGAGAGACTGGAGGAATATTTGCGAGGTCCCATAATGGCGCGAGGGTGGTACAATGGCGGAGCATGAGCGCGGGGTCGCAGAGGTTGCACGATGGACGATGATCCGGATTATTACACGACTCGCGGGGGAAACTGGCGGTAAATACACGATCGACGTGAGAACCACTGGCCACCGAGCGGAGAGCTCGTTTTCAGGATTCGCGAGTAAAAGAATAGCCTTCGTACTCGGCGCATTCACTCGGGTAGGAGAGTAACTCGACGCGGAGAAATTTGCTGGCAATTAACGTGGTCGCGATATGAATTAACACGAACAACGGTAACGCAACAAGAGCGTGGCCATAACGATTTCATTCGCGATTCGAAACCGCTCGGCAACGTGTGTCGCGTTATTTACGAGCAACCAACCTGTTCCCGCTGCGGCGCGGGGGCAAATGAGAAGAAAAAAGGAAGTAGTCCTCCAGTTAGCTTTGAGACCGTGGAGGCCGCGAAATTCAAACGAGCCACGGCTAAAATACTAATTACTCTGGCGAAACGTGCAACGAGATTAATTACAGTTTTCTATCGTTGAAAAAGCTGGTCGAGGTAAATGATTTCGCGACGTACCCGGTGCAAGCTTCGTTGCTAACGAGGGTCGCGGGTTTAAGCTGGGATCAGCGACGATACGCGCGTACGTTGTTCCCTCTCGATTTTGCCTGATAATAACGAAATAAAACCGGAGAGGGGCGAAGAGGAGACAGAGAGGAAGAGAGGGAAGTAGAACCGGCACGATCGTCCTGTAAATTTGTCCGAATTGAGAAACGGCCGATTGAGTTTTCCATCGATAGCCGGCAAATAGAAGGCGGAACGTGGATAGGCGAAACGAGGCTGGAGCCGAACGAAGCACGATCGTCTAGAAAATTTTATTTAGCAGTCGCGACGCTCGTTTGTCCCGGCTGTTCACCCTGTCCTCATTATTGCTGTCGTTATTGTTCTTCCACGACACGCGCACCCGACCCCGCACCCGAACCCGACCCTATCGTCGTGAATTCCTGACGTCGTTTCAGCGAATTTCGACAACGGGCCCACCCCCTCGTCTCGCTCGCGCCACCTCTCGCCTCCTTTCACCACCGAGGGAAACGACCTGTTATTCCTTCGTTAGGAGCACGTTCCAACAAACATTGCTGGTTTTTCCATAGATTTAACGAAAACAGGGAATATTTTTGCAATTCTTCGGCCAGCACGGGAAATTAATCTACTCTCTGCGGTATTTGCCGATCTTTTCACTCTTCGCGACACAGGATTTCGGATACTGAAATAGACCCGTGTGGCATAGAAATTTGATTATGTTTTAGATGAAACGAAATTGGTTTATTTTCGCTAGTAAAGGAATCGCACATTGTAAAAATATAAAATCAGGAAACCTTCCGCTTGCGACAACTGATGAACCTGTACTGGTATGTTGAATGTTACCAACACAGTCGAAGGTATTACCAATTGCTTTACGCAAATAAGGTGAAATATAAATCTATGTACATGCAGCTATTGCGATATTTCGAGGTGGGACTAGAAATTGCGAGTGTTGGTTTTATATGGGTGTGAATGAGAATTAGGTTGAATAAGTGAAACTCATTTGCAATGATATAAATATATATGCCAGGGTAAAACAGTTATGTGAGAATCGTCAGAGAGGAAGTATGTAATAGTTAATAAGAGTGAGAGAGAGAGAAGAATTTTCTACAAAGAGTCAATCAATTTTTAGTTCAAAATAGTTTATTCCGAGTTGTTTTCATTATTTAAACATTTTTATCTAAATATACTAATGTATTAATTATTAATGTTGCTTAATACAGTGGATGAGTTATGGTTTACTGGGATAATGTCTCAGAATCAGAATAACTATACGTTCTTTCTTAGAGGTAGTTTGGAAGGAAGTGACTTCCACTGTTAGGTCTTTATTTGAATAGTTCAAAAAATGCTAGATGTCGCTAGAAGCGTCTAGTAACATGGAGCGGGAGATTAAAACTCTCCAACAGTTAAAAAACGTAGAAGGTATTGGAGTGCATTTCTACCAACAAAAATGTCCCAGCATGCATTACGGTGCATCAAAAAGGTGGGACATAATCCCAACGTGCCCCAAAGAGATATACAGTGCTCCATAAAATCACGTTCCATAGTCTTCGACATTTCTCAGCTAACTTTAAACTGACATATTTCGACAGAGAGGAAAAATAATTTTCCAATTCACTATTAATTTACCATTTGCACCATAAAAATTTGTCAATTACATCGGGAAAGGATAACCGAGATTAGCCGCCATCTTTAATTATCGCGTCAGTTTCTCTAGTTTCGAAATAAATGAGATATTCCGTGACCAGTTCGGGGCCCCTCGTCGAGCGAATTTCGTGGGGAACGGACGCGACAGGGGATATCGTTTCGGACGATCGAGTTAGCGAAAAGAACGGGGGAATCGGTTGGTCGAACGGAAATCGAATTGCCGGGTCGGCCGGATCTCGACTAATCGAATCATCCGCACGCCATCACCTGGCGGTCGGACTAATTAACGCGTGGCGACACGTGGCGTGGTCCGTCGCGGACAATTTCTCACGCGCCGCGAAGTAATAATCGGACAACTCCGGGTTGATCCACTCGTTCGACAAAGGGACGGGGGTATTCGCCGTGTCGGTCGCGAGTGAATTTTGGTCAGCGATTCTTTGCAGTCGCACACGATGCAGCCGGGAGTGAATCGATCTGGGACGTGGCTGCAGCCGGACGTCATATCGCCGGAAACGATGCGCGTTTCGTTTTGGTCGATTGGCGCGGTCCCTGTTCCGTGTCGCGAGTAAAATTGGAAAGCGTGTTAAAGCTGATGCAGTCTGCCTCATATCGATCGCTCAAGGTCGGTCTCTTCTCACGCTCATCCTGGTTATCGCTGTATTCCTGTATCTAATTTATCGGAAATTAAGCAGTAGATTCTTGCGAAACTGAATGGGAGAGACATATACAGACGATCCTCACATTTTTAAAAATTCTACTTTTTAATCCTCTGCGGTCGAATGTCCCCTCTCAGGGGACATAAGACTAGCCATCAGACCAGGGCCGACGCTAATTCTTGACAAGTTTATAAAGGAAATACCCGAAAGCACTTAACACGCCTCTTTAACTTCATTATGTGTACATATAGATAAATAAATACTTTAAAACACAGTTTTTGGTGCATATTTTTCTACATCCCTCTACTTTCGAACATTCAACATTCGCACACACTTTCAGGAACCAATTATGTGCGAAAGTCGAGGGCCCACTGTATATAATAAATAATAAATAAATTCTCAAAATCGACGATTTTCCCATCACAACTTCATCTACTCTGCGTTGCACGAAAGAAATCATCCCGTTCTGGTCACAACTGATTTCTAAGGACTCAGTTTTGGTTGCCAAGGACCACGCTTTTATGCTTTCCTTAACCTACGCTTCACCTTCCCGTAGGGGAGTCTAGCAACTTAATTTTGTTATACATAATAACTTTTCCATTTACTTTACAATATATGTATGACACGTAGCAATATTGCTATTGTAAGAAAATCAACGATAAACGAAACTCTCGATCGTTATGAAATGATCGAGAACGAAGAGCACTGAAAGGGGATGCTTCTATGCATGAGGAATTATCAGTGGGCAATCGGGTAGAGATCATCGAGAAATTAGTAAGGGAGACCTTGGTGTAAAATAAATCCCTTCTAACACAAGATATTTTTGAGTTTTCGACCTGTATTCCTTCCTCTCACACTTACCACGCCCCTTGCATTTTGTTAATTAAATCCAAGTTCTATTTGATTCTATCATTGCATTTGTCAGTAATGAAATTGTCGCGATTAATTAGCTTCTTATTCCATAGGACTAATATACGATTAATAATATTTTCTCTATATGCGTACTCTTGGTGACTCGATTATAGTTAACCAATTAATCGTCTAATATCCCGACTATCGACCCACCCTTCCTATTTCAATTATGGAAGCTCGTACTTCCACGTATATGTGTATACGACTATAGTATGCGTACATATACAGTACTCAATCCCGGACGAGTCTCCAGATATGTGTAGAAAATATGTAGTTTACGATAAGATTGAACAAAGAAAGTGTATGCAAAATTAAAAGACAACAGGAAGCAACTCTACACGATTTCTTTCGATCCAAGTATCGTACAACGCTCCTAGCTTTACCTAATTGTACTAACCCTTTGCACTCGGTGATTAATAACGATTCGAAGACTTTCTGCCATAAAGTCGACGATATTCCTAAAACGGTAAATAAGAAATCGTATGAAAATTAAGACGTAGAATTATTTTACTTCGATATTCCATGCATCACTGAGTAATTGTAAATTTGATATATTAATTAACATCCATCTTATAATCCGATTAAATGGTGACTGAGAGGCACCTCTCGAGTGCAAAGGGTTAAAAACTATCCCCACTTTAATCTCCAAAAATATTACAAACCCATGGATGGATTGTTCGTTGAGTAACATTTTCCCAATGAATTTAATTTTCGCGTTGTCCACTCACTTTCTCTGACTTTCTCTTTTATCTATCTCTTCTATGGCCATTTTCTGCTTACTGCTCTTAAGTCCTCGATACTAAATATATATACAGATATAATTATCTGTACTCTCCCTCTACGAGTAACATAGTTTACTTTACACATCGTTGGTGTCCATCAATCTAGCTTTATCTAAAGACCATAATAATTTTGCTCGTGTCACCAGTTTGATAAAGAAGTCATCATACGTGTAATACTTAGTCTACCTCCTTCAACTTTATCACGCATGAAGTACGACTATAAATTTACGCGTCTCGTTTTGTTAAAAGGAAGAAAGCATTTCTCGTCCAATCGACTGGCTCATTATCGCAATGTCGACGATTGTCGGCTTGTTACAAAATATTTGTAAACTCATTTCGCTTATCGCATCGGTACCTGATATCTTTCACTATTTCAGAGCAAGCAAATAACTTTTGCTCGTCACTTCGTCACGCAACAAATGAGTCACGTCTTCGAAGCATCGAGCTGAAATTATCTCTCGAAACACGTACTTTCACCGTGTTCGGAATCGAAATTAACACACGTGTCCCCGGAGATAAAGAACGCGTAAAAAGTCGCGAATCGTCATTTTGTTTTTCAGCTTTCGCCGATAAGTGTTCGTAAACGCGACACAGATACACGACTCGTGACACGTGTTGATATCCCAGCCAATAGGAATTACACGTACGTGTCTTACTCGGTCCGGCTGTATCGGGAATGACGTTTAACGAGCAATAAGGAAAATTGACGTGACCCATTTTTCATAATTCTATTAAGAGATATTACTATTATCGACACACGTATGCAAGTCACTTCGATACATTTCCAATCCAACGGGGCGGTGTATCATCCGATTAACACGCGTTGCATTCGGTAGCTACCTATGCGGTAGCTATCGACGACACGGCGTCGTTATCGACCTGAAATGACGTCGAGATAAAGACTTATCGACAGATCACGTACACAGGCACGGAATTATCGCCACGGTGTTTGGACAGTGACATTGCCTCGGTATCCACTCGGCAAGATAATAACGCGCTGGCCGATATAATCTAGAAATTTCGAACGGTTCGTAATCCTCGTGGAAAATATCCAAAGCTCCATTTTCATCCACGCGGTAGTATTATCGACTACAATTTCATCGCCGACTCCAACCCGACTCCGCGATCTCGCCGATAACAACGAGAGTACTCGAGGAAAGGAAAAGAAAGAACGCGGATATAAGGTATAAAAGGCGGGTACAGAACGTATCTTAATGCACGGACATAACTTTCGGGTTGTTGTACCGCAGTCGGGAAAGAAATAAAAGGTTCACGCGAATTTACCTGCCATTTGTTCCCGTTCCCGAGTTATGGCAGTTCCCCCGAGGAAAGGAACTGACGCAACTCCGACCCGGCCAATCGGCTCTCTCAATGGAGAAAAGAGCGCGACCCGGGAATCAAGCGTTTTCAAGCCGGCATTACGGGAAAATGAAAAATGTCACGTGCTCGATTGAAACGATCACGGACACAACGACACGGCGAGAAGAAAAAGCAGATTAACGGCGCGAACAGCGCGCCGGGATCGAAAAAATGAATCGCGAACGAGAGCGAGCGCGGTATCGAATCAGACCGGATTAAACGGCAATTTTATTCGAACCAGCGATTCTCCCGGGCGATTCTCCACCCCTGGTTCACCCCGAAAAATGTAAACGATTCCAGTTGATTAGATAAATTCGATCCTCCGCGCGAGATTCGTTCCTCGTTTCCAGAGAAACAGAGAACCCTTCCCCGTTTACCCGTTTCGGTTTCTCGAAGAGAATCTTACCTTGAAGAGGATCGAGATGCCAAGGTTCATGAACGGCTTCGTGAAGTCGATCACGCTTTCGCGGGCGTAATTGATGGTCATCGAGCCGACCGCCAGGTCTGCTTTCTGCGAATAGAGACGTATGCGTTGGATTAGTCGGCGGAAACGGAAGCGTGGTCGGGGGTGTGTAGCGGGAACGACGATGCATGGCGAAACTGAGGGGTGTGTGATGTCACGCGAATGCGTTACGACTAGACACCGTGGATCTACGTGCCTGGGAAGGAAGATGCCAGGCATGCGAAAGCACGCGGAGGAACAAACGACGCTGCGCGAAGGACGTAGATCGGAGGTATCTGACCGTAATTCGCGATGGCGTGATGGGTTCGGTGGATGCTCTTCTGGTGGTTGCATACGGTTCTCTACGTTCTCCTACCTTTCCTCGTGTTCTGTCGTGTTCTTACGTGTGTGTCTTGTGTGCCTAACTCGGGTCTCGGAAGCGATGGTGATAAGGGGCGAGATGTCGTGCAGTCGGTGCAGGGTGTTCAAGACTCGCTACGGAAGCAAGGGTAAAACGACAGGGAATCTAATCGACTATCGAACGTACTTCACGGATTCTACGTCTACGTTAAAATCACCTCCTGTTGGCGCAAAGACTAACCTTCGTCTGCTACATCGGGATCGTTATTCTACGTCTAACTTCAAAACGCTATCCCGTCCCAGCAGCAAACATGGTCGATTCGTTGACGAATCGAACGGTCGACCTAATCGAGAAACGCTTCCAATCGCGCGTGCCGTTTCACGGACACGAAGAATTGCCGCAGGAACATACGCAGTCGGGATACGTTATCTGACTGCTTTTTCAGCGTCTGGAAAAGCACTCGCCGTGCCACGGGGCACGCCACGAGTCTAGGCAGATTTATTTCTGGCTGCCGCTGCTTGGAAACCGTATATGTGGCCACGGCCGATAAGGGTGGCTGAAAGAAACCGCTCAGCCCGCCGTTTCGCGTGTCCGTCGCGGTTTTCTCCCTTTCTTCTCTCCAGTCGTCGTTAGTCGATCATTTTAACGACCGTTTTATTCCGTCCCAACCGTTGCTCCTATTTCGTAGCACGATTCGCAAAAATGCCCGTATTTCCCGGGGATGTATAATTCGATCTCCATGTGACGCACAGTAGAGCGAAAGGGGATGAAAATAAAAGGATAAGTAGGATTTGAAAAAGGAGAAAAGGAAAAAGGGGAAAAGGGACAGCGTTCGAACATAGCGACCCTCGTCGAGATGGCCAGTTTTTCAGGAATACGCGACGAGAACGTAACGCAAAAACGATCGGTTAAATCAATTTGCCGAGCCATCGACAGAGCCGGTCGTCGAACCAGACTTTTCGACCGGAGTTCTTCGCGCAGAATCACCGATGATTGAGTTGGAATTTTTTTTTTATTCCCTCCTACGAGGAGCCGGGGAGAGTTTTGTCAGCGTTCCACCCTGTCTTCCTTTTTTTACCCCATCGTGTCCCGGTCGGACGATCGCACTGTCGTAACTTGGTTCCAATTGGTCCCGATCGACAGGCCGCTTAAAGGGGGTGGCAAATAAGCCTCTCGTAATATCGAAAGGAATTTAAAACGGAACGTTTCATTATTCCCCACTGTTCGGGCATATTTGCAGGCGAACGAACGCCACCGATATCATCGGCAATTTATTTACCAGTATACCCGAAACGCCGATTCATCGATCGCAGGATTCGCGTAAATTATACACGCATCTATTGGCCACGAAAGGACGAAAGGGAATGCTAAGTGAACCCGCTTACTCAGCCCGGACTCTCTCGTCTTTCCGTATTACGGAAAAATCGCGGTGATTAAGTCGCGCATTTCCGTTCGCGAGCTAGCACCTAGACGTGAGAATTATTAATGACCATCTGACAAAATTAATAACACGGACTCGGTGATATAGCACCGGTCGCTTTGTACCAGCTGTCGTGGCAGCTGAGCGGAGAAAAAAGGTCCTAGCCGCAGGAAATTTCTCTTCGTTTCAAGTCCTTTGTAAGCCCCCTTTAAACGGGCTTCGTTTAACCGTTAATTATCTTTGCTCGAATTAATTCCCAAGCAACTTCCCTCTACTTCCATTTTTCGGGATTTCGTGATTTCAAGTTCCCAGCCGATTCTCATCGCGACGTTTCGCGAGTTCTCGTTTTTCCACGAGCAACGGGCGCGAGAAAATTATTGCCGCGCTAATTCTCCCGAAATCGCGATATTAATTGTTCCGCAGACACAGATCCGCGCGAGCACCGGATTCATCCATTATGCATCGCGCGGGAAAGTACACATTCGACTTGAGCTTTGTAGAATACCGAACAGTCCTCCACCCCCATTCCTATCCTGACACTCGAGATTTATTACGAAAGTAGCTCTGGGAATTTCGGCCGTTCAGCCAGAGTTTGGGACACATACTGCACACACGGTATTTCAATTTTTTACGACTCGGTTTTTTAATTCCGTTTTTTTCACTAGAGTATCTCTCCAGGATAACGAACGAACCATAGCGCCATTTTGCCGATTCATTTCGGGTATTTTTTTTATCATAAAATGACCATTTTACGGAAATTTTTTTATCAGATGCAGCAAGTTCTCTGTCAGATTGTAAATACACGGTAATTTCCTAAACTTCATCATTGGAATCTCTCGATTGCGCAGAGGCGGGACGGATTTTCTCTGGGAGACGTAAACCCGGCACTTAGTTGGTTATGCGAACGTATTAGTAGTCGCCTACCTGGGACACAACCGAGGGGGGTTGATGGCTGAAGCTGCCACCCCACCACCACCACCACCCCTTCTACACGCGAGAAACCATGGTTTCGCACTTCGCACATACAGCCGTAGGGAACACGGTGCGTGCAAGCATTTCCAACCCGTTCCGCTGCATCGACTCATGATTTGCATTGCAAACTGTTCTTCCACCACGGGAATACGCGCGTGTTGTGCACCCACACTCCCTCCTCTATCTAATATCTTTGTTAAACGGTAAGCTACTATATATGACACACACGCATATCTTAGATGTGATAACTTGCACTTTGAACAACCCGGGTTACGACTCGCGAACGGGAATTTTGGGTTCCACCGGGTTTTCCCGTGTCTTCCATGGATAAGTTTTTTATCTAGATGGATCACAATTTTATTTAAAAACCCTCATGAACATCCATAGCGACCCGATTCACCACTTAGAACCAATTAAACGAGAAAAAATTCGAAGAAAAAACCGAACCTATAAAACGAGGAATCGAACCCGGGACCGCGGGTTGGCAGACAAGCACTTTAGCAACGCGCCAAGTCTATTCCCACTTGTTCACCTTTTTATTTAATATACACTTCAGACATGTGATTCATCAATTTAGGAGCACGTATATTTCTCTTTTACAATATTCGTTGTTATTTCAGTAGAGTTTCGAATTACTCTCAACGAACTTCTCGATCCATTATAGGAGAACTCTTTCTCTCCATTTCATACTCCAATCTTCAACGATTGTTTTATTTTATTTTTTATTACCAAGTCCAGCCTTTTTGACCATGAAATGCGCATGATTTTCATTAACGAATCCTTATTACACACGTCCATCCGCACCTTCCATCAACTATCTCCTCTAATCTACATTCGCATCTTCTAATCTCGGACAATTCTTCAACGTCCAGAAAGATTATCGACTATTTTCTCGCATTCTCTCTACCCCTATTCCGTGCCCCAAATTCGTTCGGATATTCCTCGTGCGTTTCGGATCCACGTTTCATCGTGGACCTTTCGGTATCCTCGTCTGTGCGGATACTCGACTACGTACATCAAATGTTCGATATACTTACGAGTGGACGACGAGATCGCGAGGAAGACGCGACGAGGTTGCGGTGACGCGGTTACACTTAAATTTCCGTGAGCGAAGACGCTTCGAGAATAGATATACTCACCTTGTCCATCAGCTGGCGGACTATTCCGTTCCACTCGCCGGTCTCGTAATCGTAAACGCCGTACTTGCCATCCGGCACGAGCTCGATCCTGTAGGCGAAGCCCACCATGTGAGCTATCTCCTTGAGTAGGTCGATGCAGAAGCCCTCGTAACGTGCGTTCCCGCTGAAATTCCCTCTGCTCTTCAGCATTACGTACGGCTGCTCCTACGGGGACCATAAAAAGGAGCTACTACCTTCCTCTTCCTCTTCTTCTTCTCTTCTCTCACTTCTCACCTTTCCGTTCTATCGTTTTACTCGCACCTTCCTCTAACGACACCCTCACCCCTAGCCTCTTCTCCGTGTCTTTTCATTCCTCTTTTCTATTTACACGTCGTTTCCTCTCCTCCCGTTCTCTCTCGCCTCTGTTCCTCTTTCTTCACCCGTTCTCGCAACCTTCGCTTCTCACCTATATCTAAAATCCAACCGATTCTCCACGATTCTTCGCGACAACCCTGTTCCTTCACGGCTCCCACTTTACACCAGCTCGATACAACTTCCAGACTCTCAGTCTCTCCCTTTCCCTGTCTCGAGAACTTTTTCCATCCTCTCTCGCGGGGAGTAATCGTTTATACAAATGGAAAGCTATCTCCACCCTCTTAATTCCACCCTCTTTCGTTCTCGGCGCTAATGTTTCCCCGGATACTTCACCGCGATGGCCGTTCCCAGCCATCTGCAGTCGAATTTATAAATCGGCCTTCTTCCCGGGAAATGGTCAGAGAACCACGACTTTTGTCCAACACCGAGACCCGACTGTTACACGTGTCTCGAGCCACTCTGATCGATATGTACCGCAAATGCACCGAGCCCCGTACTCCACGGCGTTCGATGTTGATTACCGGCTAAATGGATTACCACTCGATAGACTATTACCACGGACGTTCCCTCGGGACAATGTAGCCGCGCGTACGTGGCAACTCGGTTGCAAGATCGTGAAGCAGGTAAGCGGAACGACGAAGAGGACTGCATGGCCCTTGCACGGTGATTTTCGACGCCGTCGTCGTCGTCGTCGTCGTCGTCTTCGTCGTGCTCGTTTTCCAAAGGTCTCGAACGAGAGTACTCCGGAGGGACGAAGCGACTCGAGAATTCATCGAGTATGATTTATTTCGTGTACCTTCGGAGGGGAAGACGTTGAGTTTCAGACACGTGCTCGCCGAGTCGTGAAAGAGATCGTGGTAATCCGCGGTCGTGCAAGTGGTCTGTAGTGGCGTAATTGGAAAATCGAATTCATTTAAGTTTAACCCAAGTTCACCACCGCGTGGGGTGTTTCGGTAAACGGGGAAACTGAGGGCGTGCTCGCACATGGAACCTTCGGTATTCGCCGGAATTGCAAATTAGTCGGGTGTTTGCGCGTGTCTGCGTGTATTCGCAAATGCGCGGGTCCCGTCAATCGCGTTAACTTACCGGGTCGAACGGGTCGTGAAAGAGGAACAGAGAGAAGCAACGGAACTTCGTGTCGCGAGGTTCGCGATACGGTTGATGAACTTTTCATCCCCTCGTTTATCTAATCGATAATATACGCAAGCTCTGCAATTCCAGATCGATGGATACACCTCTGACCGTTGGATAGAACGCGAATTTTCCGCAGGTTGTTTGCTTCTATCGAGAGAAAATGTCGACCTTTGATGTTCGTCGTTTCGCGTTGACCGATGTCAATTAGCAGGCTATGATCCATGTTCGATTTATGGGCTTTATTACGCAGACGCTCGCGAGTAATTAACGCGTCGTGATTTACCTACGGCTCCTCGAGCAGACGTGGCGACAAGTCGCGCGGGTAATCGATCACGATGATTTAGAAGGTGGACAGGTCTGGATAAACGACGAGTCGGGAGACTTCGAGGGATGAAACGTCTATTAAGCGGCGCGGGATGGTGCAAAACTCTGTCAGAGCTCGCGGTGCAAGTGTCTGGTGAACGAAAGTGCGCTCGATCCTCTACGTTGCGGTTCTATGCGGCGTGTCTTCCTGGTGAGAGGTGAATTTTAATCGGAGTGGCGAGAAAAGATCGTTGCCACGAGATCGTGCTGCGGCCTTCGCTCGCGGAAGATCGCACAGCCGATCTTCTCGTCGGTGTATCGAGTATTTCACCCTTGAATCCTGTCCAGGGTTCGCGTGTCTCGCGTTCATCCCGAGTGTTCACTGGATAACCTCGACTAACTGTCTATCTATATACCCGAGCAACCACCTAATCGTAAGAGTGCACTAAGATGTTGATTCGTGAAACGCTCGTGTGTCTAGCCTAATGAATAATAACTAAGGTGCGTTCGTGTTTGATCACAGGGGAGACAACGTGTACCGAATTCAAGCTAAGAAGATCAAAGGTATAGCGATCTACTCGTGGAGGCAGTGAGAAACAGTGTGGAGAACGTGAACCTGTATGTGGATCGGTGAAAGTGTGTCTCTATAGTTACCTAGGTGGAAACAACGAGTGTGAGCGAGAGGGTGTGTGAGAACCAAGTGAGATGAGAGAAATTAAACAAACCAAATCATACATGTCGCATGAGTTCTCTGACGATGCCGTTCCACTCCCCGGTTTCCGGGTCTTTCGCGCCGTACTTCCTGTCCGGTACCAGCTCCAACCGGTAAGAGAAGCCGACCTCCCTTGCCACCGCCTCCAGTAGGTCCACGCAAAAACCGTAAAACCGCGCGTTCCCCGTGTAGTTTTTTTCGTAGTGCATCATCACGTACGGAATTTCCTGTGTCGCAACCGGGGCCCATGCAAACAACGGAACACGCTGTCAGATCTGGACGATACACGGGCCTACACGGGAAGATACATGCCTCCCGCTCGGACGGCTGCCCTAATCGCTCTCGAGAGGCTTTACGAAATTGGAGAAACTCGAATACCCGTCGAATCGATGGGCATACACGTACGTACATCGATCGACTCGTCATCGACCTACCGATCTATTCCCGATTTAAGCGTTAAAGAACGGCGCGCGAGAATAGCGTTGAAAACGAAAAGCGGAAAATGAACGACATTTGCGAGTGATCGCGTATAGTCTGGATCGAAACACGCCGCCTATAGTCTCGATCTCGTGTTCGTACAAATGTCCCATTCAGCGAAGAAAATGGCCCCGCGTGTAGAGAACCTTCGACCCAGACTACAACGATCTTCTCGAAACCGAACCATTCGCTCGTTCGATCGTTAGCAATTTCACGACTCGTCGATACAACCGATTCTCTCCCGGGAAACAGCGAGATTTTATACCACTTTAGCCTCTATCCTCGGATCGGAATGACGCGTTACGTACAACGGATACCGGACATAAAGTACGAGGTTCCGTTACGCGAACGATGCAATCGCTGTTTATTACTTCGCCACGGTGCACTCGTAAATATCCTTGCCCGGGTCGCGGATGGCCTACTCCGCTGCTCGAATCCTCGTGTCGAAGGCTTTCAGACGACGCGTTACAGCTCGTGCGCCTGAAACCTCTCCATCTAACATGGTCAATGTAATCGCTCGATCGTCGATCTTTCTCCACGCGATCTCCCCGCCGGTTTCCCGGCGTTCCTCGAATTCTCCTCCGCTGTTGCTCGCTCGTTACGTATCGCAATGTTATCGTGAAGCTTTCTTCCGATTTCTCGTCGGATTCCTCTTCGAGTTTCTCTCCGAGTTTCTCTCCAAACGCGAAGCGCGATCAAACGGAAGACGCGAGGACAAATCGCCGAGATAGGAACGCGACTCGAGATTACCTTCTCGCGATTCTACATAGGGATGAATGACGTATCGAAGAGGGATGGAAAGCGAGTGGATAGGACTCACCAGTATAGTGATGACGAGCAGAGTGACGTTCGCCGATCCTGGTTCGAAGAAGGTCGCGGTGTCCGTCACATTGACGCCGGCGCCTGGACGCCACTCACCGACCTGTTTCAATTCTCAACGTCACTTTCACCACGTACAGGAAAACGTATGACCATGGAATCGATCGTGCGTACCTTGACCAGCGAATGTTGCTTCAGTTTCAGCAGGTCCAGTTTGAACAGAATTCTGCGCCCTTCCTTGAACTCGATGGGCCCGGAAATACCCTTCGTCACGACCTGGAACGAACAACGGAGTAGTCTGTTAATAGTTAACCCTGGAAGGTTACGCAAGGTCACGCAACAACAACGCGACAACCGCGATGGGTTTACGACCCTGGAGAGTTGGGAATTTGAAAGGGTTAAGTTGCGAAGAAATTTCAACGCCGAAACGGGGGATTTGAATAAATTCGGAAACATCTTTTCACCGTCGTTGAATCATAATCGCGCATTTGTAACTCGGCCAGCGGCCGTCACCTGGGAAAAATGGAAAAGCGGGAGGGAGTCGGGGACACTGGGAGAGATTAAAAAGTCCGTCGGGTGAAAGCTACTGCCTCGTTCCTCAAATTTATGCTCTCCACGAAGCGCGTGGTGGACGGGACGCGAGTCTGCACCCTGTCATCCGGCACGTTTTGAAAATATTTTCGCGCTGGAGTGGCCGGGAGTGGCTGGGATCAAGCACCATGGCGGCGGGTTCCGCTGGGACTTGCCGCGACTCGGCAAGTCGACCCAACGACCCCGTAGTCGGAGGATTCGTCGCAATAACGACTTCTTAAGTGCAAAAATTCTCAACTCGGTTATGGGGGTGGCTCTGATCCCGTGGCACGATGTCGCGCAAGTTAGAGCCGAACGGGCGGCGAGAAACTCGCGGATGCTACGGGACGTCGCGGTTCCAGCGCCATTTTGGAGCACGCCGTGGAATTTACAGTCTCGAGTTTCTTTTGACGCTCGTTGGGAAAATAGTGCCGCTAATTCCCGACTCGCGAATAATTCGCTGGAGCAAGAAACGACCACGGAGGGCGTCCCGATGACGCATAACTGCATTTAACGGTTTTGCCCGCAAGCTGTATTGTTTGGAAGATCCGTGGTACCGAAGAACCTGTGACGAGGCGTTAATTAACAAGCTCGGTGTCGCGTTTCTGCCTCGCGTTTTACCATTTTCCGTGTCCTCGTGCTTCAGCAATTGCACGCATCGCGTGAAATTTGTCATACTTGTTTATCTTGCTTACATATTAAATCTTTCGCTCACATTCTGCCTTTCGTTTGTGTTGGAATGCTAAAGACATAAGTCGAGACATCTTACATATAACGTTGATGTTAAAATGCTCTTCCTTTGTGTTACATACTACTATATGATCGTGCATGTGTTGGTTGCCAGTCAAATTCCTTTGTTCAAACGAATCAGTCTCTAAGTAATCGTTGTGAAGCACACACCGATCGAGTTGCCAATTATTAAAGCGTTCCCTCTTTATAATTAGCGTTCCTTCCTTTTTAACACGTTCATTGCCACGCGCATTTTACGTGGTTTGCCCATGGCTCCAACATGAATATTTTATTATGCGATGCATATTACGTCGAAATATTATTTACAACAGATAAGGTGAGTCGTACAATCGCGTTTAATGTATTTTTCGTGGTGAGGGTCACCGGTGACCCCCGCGGCGCTGTAGACCATTTTTGCCATTATCAATTGTTTAAAAAGCAACTCGAAAAAATATTTCAATTCCCGATTTTAGGATGAAGTTAGCGATGTATTTAGTGAAATGTTCCGATGACGAAGATTGCATTTCATCGAGCAATTGCGTACAGAAAAAACGTCGTCGCGAATTTAAAAAGAAACCTGGAAGTGTGCGAAATGTAAGGCGATTTTGCAAAGTGTGCTATGAAAATAATTCAAATCAGCTAGGAAGAATGAGAGCAAAGAATTGCACTAAAAAAGTGGCGACGTATTGTGCCGACTGTTTTGATTCACCTTTTCTTTGTGTAAATAAAATTATTTTTGCATGTTCTGTATGGCATTAATTTCTTCGAACCATTATAGTAACGATGGTACTATTTCAAAATTTATCAGTATCGATATTTACTCTAATTATATATTTTTACTAATGGTCGCGTCGCCGGTCACCGGCGGCCCCCGTGGCGCCCCCGCCAAGTTGAGTGCCGGTCACCGGTGACCCCCATGGCAGTCAACGTGTCAACTCCACTGCTATACCAAATTCTATCAATTCGTTCACTTTTATTCACGTTTCCCACACTATTTGTTCGTCTCCTTATGTATATTCGCGTAGAAACTGCGATTCTACAGAATTTCCGCGTTGATTTATTTATCCATAATCCCGTTCCTTCTTACCTCGTCATTGCTCCGGGGAGCGAGCAGGCGCTGGTGGGAGGTTTAACAGATCCGATTTAATTCCCGCTAAAACGGCCGGAGATAACGCGAAACGGAAAGTATCTCGGGACGGTGTTCTCGCGAGAAAAATAGAAGCTCGATGATGATTCGCTCATTCACTGTACGCGAGCACTTGCTTAAACGAGATAGATCTCCCATCCTCGCCGCGGAATAAGCGGACGAGTAGTTTGAGGCGCAGGAAAGGGGTGGTTGGAACATCTTAATATCGCGGAACGAGTGGAATCGATTAAATAAAGCGGCGGAAGAAGGAGACACATCCGCGAGATTCGTCTCTCGAGGGCAGTAATTTCGTGGAATTTCCACGGGATTACCGTCAACTTTCTCCCGGGCTGTTACCTCGGCAACGAGCGTTATTAGATTTTGATTTTTATGGAGTCCTTTCCACGGTGAAAGGACCAGCAGCGTCGAAAGGAAAGAAGGAAACGAGCCGAGAACGATTCCATTCTATCGGATACGGGGAATTTACCGCGATATCGAATTTTTTCCCCTGCCCGGCGAGACGAGCAAAATAATCTCGTCTTATACACGACGTTCCGTTTTATCGCAGTAACTGCCGCACACTCTTCCGTTCTCCCTTTATTTCGTATACCGAGTAACGTGGTTACTCACGGACGATGGACCAAGATTCGTCAAAGACCCGAGAGCAAGAACTTTGCTCGCCGGGTCGTAAATGCTTTCCCGAGACGTGTACGGCCGTAGGTGTAGGAAAAGTTTCACTGCGTCTGCAGCTGACGTTTATTCGTTGCTGATATACCTCGTTATGCTCGGGTAACCCTGACAAACCGAAACCGCGGGCAACGTATGGGAGAAAGATGGAGAATACAGGGAACCTAGTTTCCTTTGGAATGGTCGATAAAATTTTCGGAGGAAATCTTAAATCATAACTTTTATTTGCGCGTTTTGTTCCTCGAGGAACGACTTCGACGAAAGTTTCTGGCTAATTAATTAGATCAGGACTTTTCAATGGAAGCTAACACGCCTTGGGAGTCTAACGCGTTTATTTCCTACGATTAATTTCTCATTTCGTAAATTCAAACTATCAAATTAGAAAAGAATACGAAGAAATGGGAGAACAGGGTTGTTGCGACTCTAGAACGTCATAAGTTAAGTTATGGTTTATGTCATTGCTAGCATCCCTTGACTCACGGACAATCATAGTTGTCACCTAGTCACCTATTCACTTGGATAAACTCTAGCAAGCGTCAATAAATCACCCTTGCGACTATGGGCATAAGGACCTAATTTACTTAAAAATCCACCACACTTCCAGTATTATTCGCAATCAATAGGAGGACACACATCCCCAATAGGATGATACAGTAGGATAACACAACTAATAGGAAGACATACTCTCGTCACTGACATTTCACACTAAAAATTCAGAATACATACAAATTTATAAAACCAGCGAGACAGGAGTCGCAAACAAACTCCTCCTCAAAATGCCAGGAAGACAAGACAAGCATCACGACCAAGGAATCCTACCTTAAATCTAAAGCAGTCAAGACAAACGCACGACAATAAATTCAGCGCCAAGGCTCAGTCGCACATCAGAATGCTTTACTTCGACCCTAACCGATTAATTTAGTCAGTCGGTTGCATCCCTGCAACATAGTCGCACCCGCCTGACGAGCTTTACAACTCCGCGAAATTCGGGTCGCAACAAGAATCACACAGGGAACCCCAACATCCAGAAAGAAGTTGAGGAACCCTGGGTTTTCCAGGCAGAAGAAAATCAAACCCAGCAAGGTGCGCGATTAACATCTGCGAATCGGTACATCGTTGGCACTGCTGTTTTATCTCCATTCTTGCATTTCGTCTTCCCGGAGCTTTCCATAGATCCAATTTCGGTCCGCGAGCTCGCTAACCCGAATATTCGTTCGTTGGGCACGATTACCGGTCCCCAGGGAGCGGAGGTGCTCGTCGGACGACTCGCACACAGAAGCGTAATCGTATGCAGCTATTTCGACGTTTCAATTTCGAGACGCAGAGATTAGCGAATCCCCCTGTGCTCCATTTGTCGATTAATAATAATTCCGGGCGTATCACGCGCCCCACAATGCACCGTCGCTAATTAAGTCGAAACAAATCTCGCGCACGAGGACGAATTTCCCGATAATATCGGGGGGCCTCGCTATTCGCCGTTTGTATATCCAACCACTGTCAAAGAAAAATGCGGGGAAAAGGGAGAAGAAGGACGGAAGACGGTGTCATCTTCCTCCCTTCCAGATGGACGAAGGGAGGGGGGAAAAGAGAAAAGGGGAAGAAAAATAAGGAGAAAAATAGTGGCCACGCGACGGATGAATAAGTGCGAAAGGAAGGAACGGGAATGATAAGTTTTCTAGGAGAAGCAAGGCCTTAAATCGCGGAAGCCGGGAGCGAGTTTGTGGCACGAAACAGCGGCCGAGACAACGCGCCGCGTCCGTAAATTAATGGACGGTCTCTGTTCCAGTTTAAAGCGTGCAAGTTGGATCTAAGTTGCGCCCCAACGACGGATAACTTCTGGCGTTTCGGCCAAGAATGCTCGTTAAGTTCTGCCGGTATAAGCGCCGGATTAAAAGCGCCATAACTAGACCGCGCCAGCCGGATTACCCCGGCGCAGCCTCGCGTGGTAATTCCATTTCTATTATTTTTAGATCTTCGAGTACCTTTTGTCGCTCTTAACTGCGATCGTGAAAACCTCTGGCGGTGGCTTCCTGTCGAAGGCACAGCCGTGAATTTTCTATTCAAGCTTCGTGGTCCCGGGGAATAATTTAATATCTACGAGCGATTCCATCAATGTTGCCGAGCGTGGGGGAAATTTTCACAAAAGCCAGACTCGCGGCGGAGAATGATTACGGACTGGCTTTAAGTATTCCGTTTCAGACACTTCCATTTACCAAATTTCTACAGCGAAAATGTCGATTTCGCCGTGCAAAACCGAGCAGACTCTTCTGTTTTACCCGCTTATCTTTCTTATTTTATCCTCTTCGCCAACACGATCGTACGTCACGAGCATGCAACATACGTTGCTTGGCAACGTGATTTAAATTCGTCCGGGTTCCTGTGGCCCGTCGCAGTAAACTTTCAGTCACGTTACATAGCAGACGGCTTGTAATGCAACGAAAAAAACAAAAAAATAAATAAAAAATAAAAACAAAAAATGGGGGAAAAATAAAATAAAATGTAAAACGAAAAATCGTGGACGAGAATTTGTTTCTTTTTCCTCAGAGTTTCCCTCGCGCGACATTTGCGCTTTAGTTTATCACTGTTTCACCCTGCAATGTGTTGTTTAACGATTGTATCTTATTCTCCTATTTCCAAACATTGGCCATTTTAGTTTCACGTTTTCATTTTATTCCTGGATTTGTCTCGGGTTTATTAATGAACGTTTCACTAGCCTGGCGATCCCTACCTTTTAAGCACCATTTAACAGTGGTTCCGGCAATTTGTCGAGCTTCGTTTTATCCCTTTCATTTTCAACGAGCTCCCGTAAAGAGGCAGGAATATATCCGCGTGAAGCGTTTAATCAGCAAACCGTCAATTTTGGCGCCGTCTTATAATTTCATCGTCGTATGGATGCTCCGCGATCCGTCACGCGTCGCGTTCTTTGCCAGGCTAGCTCTGATGAGAGGGTCGGTGAACAAGGTAACGCGAGGAGTATTTACAGGGAGGTTGCACGCGTGCTTTGTGCTTCATTCTAACTGGATTGCAGCACGAATGCTGCGCTGGTTTCGACAATGATGAAAATTGTAACGTCGGTAGTTCTATTGAAGGTTGCTATCGGGGTGTGTAGCTCATGGCAGAAATTGTTATTGTGCCTGGAACGAGTTGCGAATCTGTGGAATATGTAACGCGAGGCTGTTTGTAGATTGCATAGTTGTTCGCTTAGGGGTAGAAACGCGATAAATTAGTAGAGTAACAGTGACTGCGTGGAGCAACGTGGGTATAAAAGGACCCGAGCGATTAGATTGCCTGAATGCCTGAGGCGGATTAATTCCAAGTGGAGTAGGCATGTCCGTGATCAGACGGGAAATTATTTTTACACTGGAACCACTAGGCGAGGCAGGATAACTGATTTTATATATGTAGGAAAGGAATAAGAATGGGCTTGAAAGAATGTCAAGAGTGTTTGGGCTTGGAACGAAAGTGACCACGTGCAAGAGGATCGAATGTAAGGGATGTTTGTGACAGAGTCGAATGCAAGCGAAGAGTGAAAGCCTAGGAATGCGTCTGAATGTTTAGGATACGTGACCGACCGATTGAGAAAGAGAGCGTGGGTATGAAAGAGGACAGAGTGCAAGGTTTAACCCTTTCGGTACTACTGCCCCCATTGACGGTGACCATGAAATATTCTCTGGGTACTACCGTCGCTTATTGGCGGCATCCGCGAAACGTCACCTATGACTGTCGCGATCCGAATGAAAAATTTAGTGTCAATCACGCTCGAAATTTCTATGAATACCGCAAAACACGATTTCGCGGCTTCCCGTGCCACCACTCTTGTGGAAAACTTCCTCGTATCACGAATGTATAATCGCGGCCAGCTCCTCCGTACCGAAAGAGTTAAGTAAGAGTTTAACCCATTAGCTGCCACGATCCCCATTTGGGGATTTTGGAATTTTACGTACACCACTCGGCGCCAAAAATATATTTGGCAGGCCTGACAGCTTTACGTAAAGAGCGCGGAAGAGTCAGAGTGTGTCAGAGTATGTTTTAGAGTCAGTCATACAATTTTTTGAGAGATAATGAGTGAAAGTTAGCCGAAGATTAGCGCTTAGAATAAATTTTAGTTTAGACTAAATCATTTTTATATTAACATCACTTATTCTTCGCTTATTCTGTTGCCTACCCAACATTTCTACATATATATTTTTATTATAATTATTGGAAGCATGCAGCTGCTTTTGGCAAAATTAACGTCGACTTTTATTCTCACAGGAAAGTGATTATATCAATTTATCGTCATACTACTTTTATTTTTACTATTTTTGCATAGCAGCGGTTCTAAACTTTCCCCTTTCGCACACTATATTCCATTATACCTCACTGTACATGATTTAAAAGCTTTATATAATTTGGCTCAGTTCTCATATTACCTAGAAATATTCACATCATTAGCATATGAATTTGCGAATTTATACACACCCTTTGTGTTTCGAGATACGTGTATTAAAATTGAAAACAGAATGGAGCAATAACGTTTTATACGCCGATAAACGTTATTTAAATAAAACTTCTTAATTTTTAAAACTGTTCACCTCAGAAAATGAAGGATATTAAAAAATTCCCGAGTCATTAGTATGAAAAGAGCGTTCTATACGCGAATAAACGTAATTTAAGTAAAAGCTTTTAATTTCAATCTGTTTCCCTGGGAAAATCAAGAATATTAAAAAATTCTCCAGTTATTAGGATGAAGAGAATGTCTTATACACGAATAAAGGTTAATTTAAATTAAAACTTTTAATTTAAATTATTTACCTCAAAAGAGGAATTATACTAAAAAATTCGCGAGTTAGTATGATGAAGTCTTACATACGATTAAACATTATTTAAATAAAGACTTTTAATTTAAATTATTTATCTCAAAAGAGGAATTATATTAAAAAATTCGCGAGTTATTAGGACGAAGAGAACGTCGCGAGTTAGTACGATGAAGTCTTACACACGAATAAACATTATTTGAATAAAGACTTTTAATTTAAATTATTTACCTCAAAAGAGGAATTACATTAAAAAATTCGCGAGTTATTAAGACGAAGAGAACGTCTTATACGCGAATAAACATTATTTAAACAAAGACTTTTAATTTAAACTTATCCCAGAAAACGAGGAATATTAAAAAATTCGCGAGTCATTACTTTTCAACTTCCTCAACTTCTGTCGATAAGCGTATTTAGCTACGCGTTACAGGAAGCAGACCCAGTGTTAATCTCGAGCTAAGAATCAACAATTCTTCTCGAGAATTCAATCAACGTCGCACGTTCCAACTCGCTGGAGCAACTGGAGGCAAATTCCTAAGTATTCCACGACTTTAGACGAACAATTAGGACCAACGAAGTCGTGCAGTCGCAGGGTTTACACGCGGGTACGTAATTAACGGGAGTACTCCTTGTTGCTCGGCAGCATTCCCCCGTGTTCTCCGTGAACGTAACGTCGCGACGGAGTTGACGGGACGCGTTGTTCAGACCCCGCGCGTTTTTCAGCCCGACCCGGCCTGGACGATGTCCCGTTTACACGCGTATAACCACGTTTCATGCCAGCTCCCTCCAAGCGAACGATCGCAATTAAGTCGTTAATTACGGGCAGACTGGCAACGTTAACCATCGGAACTGCGAGCTCCTGCGTTTATTTGCGCGCCTAAACGTGTTGTTCGACGTCGATTGCGCGACGACCGTGTCGGCTGTTCCCTAAATGGAAGCTAATTCGAACGGACGTTCGCGATAAATTAATTTCCCTGCCACCAACATTCTCGCGCCTTCATTTTACTTTACCCCCCTTCGTCCCATTTTTCCCACTCTTCCCTCTGCTCTTTCGTTTCGAGAAACGTTCACGCAGGGATGGAAGTGAAACACTGGCGGCGAATCCGAGGGACAGACGGTTGTATCCACTGCCGCGTGGTCGTCGGTCGTTCGTGGCAATTATTTCTCGTTCGGTTCAATTAAGCCACGCCGGGAGGACCATAATATCGCGGACCAGGATTTAGGATCGCGCCGAAATGCCCCATTAGGGAGCAGAAACTAACTTAGTTACACCGTCGACAATCCAGAGGTCTGGCTCTCCGCTTGCCACTCCAAGGAGCCCCGATTCCACCCCGTGGATCGGCAGAGAATGCTTCATCAACCTGGAGTATCGTTTCTCGAGGGGTGAGCGGGGTGTGCTCGGGGAAATATGCTTATTCAACGAAGAAAGAGTGCCGATGAACACCGGCATCCGAGGATGAATTTACGCGAAACGGTATCATGGACGACGATGTTCGTCCTTCTCGTCGAACCGTGCGCGTTACGGGTAATAAAAATTCATGAAGATTCATAGAAATTCGTGGGACAGTCGGGAATTGTGTCCCAACGGGTCATTACTCGCCTCGTAGTCGCGTTATCCGTGATCCATTCTGAGAGTTCGCGCGCTTTGCAATGCTAATGACAGCCGGTGCGCATTTAGCCGGCATTTGGAAGTATGCCAAGGCGTGCGTGGGGCCTATCGACGAGCATCGACCGCGTTACTTCGCTCGAGATATTCAATTCCGTTACATCGGCGAGGAAACGTCCAGTATCCGGTACACGGTCGGTGGACAGGGTCGGTGAACGGGTCGGTGAACAGAGTCGGAGAACAGGGTCGGTGGACAGGGTCGGTGGACTGGGTTGTTGGACAGGGGATTGGTGTATCCTGCGCGTGTCTTTGTCAGGTGTTTCGATCGGTTCGACTGGGGGGAGCCGACCTGGACGATTATGGCGGAGGTCTTCGGCTCGTCAAAGGTATATTCGCGCAGCGCGATGGCCTCTCCGGTATTTCGAACGTAGCTCCGGAATATCGAAAGGATTTTGCGAAGATAGCGGCCTAGGCCGTTCGCCGGTAATGGTTATCGGGTTTCTAGGCCAGAATTTACAGCGACGTTTCGCGATTAGAGAAGATCCGAAGGGTTCGTCGTGGTGCTGGAGAATCGCGAACGAAAGAGTCGCTTCGATATCGATAAGCTGTTTGTCGGATGCATTTGCACAGCAACGATGAGCGTTTTCGTATTCCACGACGGAAGATCGTTTTTCCTACTTTATGCTTTCCCCGCGCTTGCTGACGTTCACCCGGCGAGATTATTCTCCGCCGAGAATTAGAACGTAAATCTGGTTGTCTCGACTGGTTGTTAACTCGAATTAACAACGGAACAAGAAACGAAGGAAATCAGAGATACTCTCTGCAGCGGGATTGCAACTGCATCGAACCGATCCGGTTCGGGAAACTTTGCTGGAGCTGGAAAAACCGTAATTGCTAGCGGGATGCGAGCACGAGGATCGGTTATATCGTCAAATACGCTCGCAGGTGTAATAAACCAGAGAAACTGGCCGAGAATCCCGGGCAACGTTACGCGTGGTCAAAAAGGAAAATGGAAAAAGATGCAAAATGGAGGGACAATAGAGGAACGAGAGGAATACGGAAAAAGAGCAGCAATCGCGGATACAGAGGAAGAAATACGCGTGGGCGTGAGATACGACACAAAAGGGTGTAACAGGCAGCAATTTCGACAGGCGTTCGTCGAAAACATCGCGCGTCGCAGGGTCGATGATGGTTTTTGGCGAAGATAACGGGGAAAGCGGAGACAGGTCGGCGATGATAAAAGAGCTGCCCGTAGAGTTTTAACGGTGGATAGTCCGATTACTAACTCCGGGAACCCCCGAGTGTCTACCCCGTCGCAAATTTTTCCTTTGACGGGTCATTCTCGCGCGACGATTCGCCCGTGGCGGCCATCGCGACGCGAAATCGTTTACTTAATACCGCTACTCTTAATACCCTCCTTTGTGTCCACGACTAACACCCTCCTCGTGCACCATCGAGTCGTGCAATTTCCTCCTCAACCCCTTTACGAGTTTCCGCTCGTGAATAATGTTCTCAATAAGGTTTCGCTGTAGTTTGCGCCGCGATAACGTTTTCTCGCGCCGCGTCTTCATTTTTTCACGAAATATTTCCGCGTTCCTTTGAAGACGGGGGAAAAAAAGCGTGCGCGAAAAATTGGGCAAATAAATTGAAACGTTCGCTTGCCTGGGGAATTTTCGCTTTTACCCTTCGTTTGCGACCGGAGCACGCGAGTACGCTGCGCGCTTTCAGACGCTTTGAGAAATGTATTTCCGCGCGTGGAATAAATACCGCGGCGACGGGAAGGCGTTCGAAATGAAAACGAGCCGCAGACGATGCAGCGCGCGGAAAGCAATTTCGGTAAACGAACGCTCGAAGCGACGAGCAGGACAGGTTGGCCCGGTTCATAATAAAAGACCAGCGTTCGCGCGAATTTTCCCACCACGCCTCGTATATTGGCCGCGTGCGATCTCCTGTACGCGCGTGCCTCGCGCACTCGCCTCGCCGGAAGCGTGGCGCGCGCCATTTTTCAGTCACGGCGGGCCGGGTCGTGCTCCGCGACCGAAATAAACGGAAATCTCGCGTTTAAGATAGCGGGAGGATGGTCGTGGATAGTCGTCGAACGAGTATAGTCGTCGTAAAATGTTACTGGGAAACAACAGCGTCGCGAAGAAAGCGGAACGGGGTCGTCGAGCACGGTAAACTCGCGTCCGCGAAACAAAGGAAACCTCTCGAGGAATTTTAACCCCCGAGTGAGAATACGGGGCGTTCGAATTTCTCCGGGAATTTTCACGTCCGTGCGAAGGATAGTCCGGCGAAGAGGAAGCACTCTCGTGACAGGGTCGAAGAAAAGAGCGGGAGGAATTGAATTTATAACGCTCGTTACACACGTTTCTCTACATATTGTTCGATACTATACGGTGTATAGAATTTCCAGCCGGTCATGAAGGCGCGACGTATCGACATTCGGCCGATAAGCAGTCTGTTGTTCGATTTACCGCGAAATAGTTTTGATTTATGGGCCAACAGTTCGGAATGGCGTTCGCGTGGGTGCGCACTTATGTCACGTGCAGGAGATTAGACGCGTGATAATCGAGTCGCCGGAAGGGTGATAATCGAGTGGCGTCAGGAGGAAAGGAAACGAACGAGGAGGCAGCCGATGGGGGTTGTTCGGGGGTGAGATTGAGAGAATAACGGAAGCACGCGTGGAAATTAATGGCGATTCTCGATACAAGGCGATAAAACACGGATGAAATACTATCGTGGTCAAGTAAATCATCGATTGGACTCTTTTCCCGGGCATTATGAATCATCTGATCCGCAGGACGTTGTGAAGAATCACCAATGAATTCGTCGGCCATTTCGTTTCGCTTCGGCCGACATTTTCCACGAGGAGAGTCCCTCGTTCGACCCGTTATGCGAATTTAAGTCAACGTCGAAGCCGTTCCTTCGAGCAGCCTCGGGAAACTTTAACGCGACTTTCGTGTAAAGTCATCGGGGTAGATAGCAGGGTGCATCGAAGTACAGTTCGGAAGTAAGTTTCCGTACGACTGTATTAGTCCGCGCGTTTCGTAACCGAGTCCTAACGACCAATTTTCCCCGATTCGGCAACGGCAAAAGTAGGTACGCATTTCTAAATCGAGAAAAGAAAGCAGCCGCGAGAGCGGTGCCAACGGGGGATAAACAGGGGCGGTAGGCGCGTGCCAAAATTTGGTCGAAAGATGGTCGGAAAAGTGTACGGACAAACAACGCGGAATAGCTAATCCCGCGATAAACGCGTTTGGAGCGGAGCCAAGTAGTTTTATGGCTCGGGCGTTATCGTACGACGCTTTTCAAACGGCGGAAAAAAAGCCTCGTGTATGAATGTTCTAGCTCGTTACAGTCGTTAAAACCGTGCACCACGAACGCGTTTAAAATCGTTACGAATTCCTCGCGTAGTCGCGAACACGCGATCGTCATCCTGTTAACAGGATCTTGTCCTTAACCACTTGCGCTATAAAGACGTGCCACGCACGTCGAGATGCTTTTGTTCCAAAGCCGTCAGCGACGTGTATACCACGTCGATGGGCATTTGTCGCAGAAACAAAAGCGACGTGTCCGTCACGTCGGCTATCAGTTAGCTCCCAGATGCTTTGTTATATTGCCGCATGTTATATTATAGAGCGCGGCACGACAATCGAAAGTTAAATCGTAGCGCAAGTGGTGGAAAGACGTGCCACACACGTCGAGATGCTTCCGTTACCGGAACACCAGCGACGTGTTACACACGTCGTCAGGCGATTGTTGCGGAAAGAAAAATGACGTCAACAATCACGTCAACTGTTAATGAAATTCTTTACCAGGCACAGTTTCTGCTTGCACTTCATCGTGTAAAGTTATCAGTATTGATCCCAGGCTATAAAATGGAAAGTGATAGTGAAGCCAGTGATATTATTCGTGCCCCCAAGTGATTTGCACTGTTCTGGCACGTGCAACCGTGAATTTATTTGCACCGAAAGTGATTAAGCGATAATCCGCGATGCTTCGAAGGGTTATGAATTGGGATTCGATTTCGTTATAAAGGTAACTATGATCTATGTACTTGGTAGCTGACGTTGATTACAGTGTGCTATTGTGAGTTGGGAAAGACTCTAGTAAAGGAAATAGTATTAACACTATGTTGTCCGGTGGCACCAGGTTGGTATCATATGGCGAAAACTATCGGGAAAATGCCGGTGACACCACTATAATGGTATGCGCAAACGATGAGTCAGTTCTATCAGCTCCAAGCAAACGAATACCAATTAGACCTGCGGATGGCATAGTGTTAAGAACGGCATCGGATTCAGCTTAGGCATTTAGGGTGTCATCTGGAGTGCATGCGGACGGACGGATGACCACGTGAAAAAATTGTATGGATGAGACATTTATGACTGGGTTGAGTGCAAGCAATGAACGAAAGTCTAGGAATACGTCCGAAGTACTTAGCCCACCGTGGGAAACGAGTGAGCAACGAAGAAAGCTTGCGTATGAAAAGAGGGAGTGTTAGAGCTTAAATAAGGATACTAGAGCGTGGGCCAGTCAGTGTGAAGTATTCAGTCGAGTCACTTAGAGTTAGTTCCAATCTTTAATCAGCTCAAATCTGTTGCCGAAGTACTCTGTAGCATCGTAGAGGCTGTGTGACTCAACACCGATGAGTACCATGGTAGTCAACGTGTTAATGAAAAGTATCGTGCTGCGTGAGATACTATTCGCAACGTATCGACAGTTCTCGCTCGATACATTCCTCTAGCTAGCACTTGCCTTTGACCCGGGTGAAAAAGTTGGAACGACGGATCGAGTGATCTCGATTCGGACGATATGTTTCTGTGACTGAATGGCCTGAAGATTAACGCGCACTGGCACGCCAGGTATTCCGTATATCTCGAGAAGTATTCGGATACGAAACGTTCCTCAAAATGGAATTTAATGTTTCGTCGCATTAGCGGGGACGCGTTATTCGTAAAATGTCTGACTGAATGGGCGGAATGCTTATAGAAACGCGGCAGTGACAGAGACGTATTTTGCAAAATGAAAGTCGAGAGAGAAGCTGCGTCTCTATTCGCTCCTCTGGTTCGTGCGATCATCTTGACACTTTGCCGACCGCTCACTTCTCGCATCGTCTTTACGCTACCACTGGCAAATTTCGTGCGAGTTTTACTGCTCGCTGACGATCATATTTACGCTGTCTCTGGTATATACGGTATGGTTATTACTTAAAAAGGCACTAAGATGAACAGGAGAACAGAACAAGCATCTGCTTAACACGTTAAGTGACACGCCAGTCACCAGGGACCGACGCTAGACTTTCCGTTCGGGACCGGCGCAGACCAGAAGGGCCAAAAGGTGCTTGCTTTTGGTATTAAATTCTTCGCCATCTTTGGATTGGATCTCTAACGTTTGGGAATTCCTGTTATAACAATTGGTACAGTATCTCCGAGTTTTATGAACACTTCGACGGCCTGGGAGCACTTAAAACGGGTTGGGCACTTAACGTGTCAACACGTTCACGCCGGTTCCGATTTTTGGAGACGGGAGCGTGAGTCACCAGCGGTACACGCCACCCGATGAGGAACCCGGGTGTAAGTCACCGGCGTGAACGTGTCAAAGAATGTGAAGAAAAGACGGTTAGGACAGTTGAAACAGAAGCACAGTGGAAGCATTGTGACGCGCTGAACCGAACTCACGCGTACGTGACAGCGACCGACAACCATTATCGAGGACAAGTCACGTCTGCGTGACAGTGGGTGGCAAAATATTAACCGATTTCGCGACGAATAGCGAGCACGAAAGACATTGGGCCAGCTGCCGGGGGTAATCGTACTCGGGGATAATTGCGAAGGGAGAAATCGAAGGGAGGGTGGAAGGTTTGCCGGGTGAAACAACGCGATTCGATTGAATTCGCGGTATTATAGTAATACCGTCTCGATACGTATCGAACAATTCTCGTTGAAGCGGAATTTATGAAATTTCGATTCAGTTTCGAGCCGTTTAATGAAACTTTTTAAACTTTCGCCGGATCCCGATAACGAACAGGCTCGTTAAAATCGGAAACGGTTAAATCGAGTAGCCGTGATTGCTCGACTAATTACGAGCGTTTAATAGATTAATAGACGAACTCGATTAGGCTGCTAATAACGTGCTCGACGACTGATTTTGCTCAGCCTCGTGCCGCGAGCCACGCGAATCACAGGCGCGTGTTCCGACATCATGGTGCCGGCAGATATCGATAGATTTCGCGATCGGTAGCGGGCTCGTTGCGGTCTTTAAAATTCCCACGTATCGTCGCGAACGTTCGCCGATATTCGGCCGCTTTGTGTATACACGGCCATGTCGGCGCGTTGAAAGCCCGTTTCTCTGAATTTCAATGGACATTCTACAAACACCAGCCCTGGGATAAATTTCATACAATAACGAACGGTTTTCAGTCTGTCAGACCCGTCGACCGCGAACCATTCGCAGGTTTTGCTCGTTGCCAGTCTCGCGTAATGAGTGGCCGGCTCATTCTCTCGCGAAATAAAACAGGTCCGTTTGTTAATAGCGGACAATCGATACCGTGATATTACGCGCCGTGCTCGAACAGCGTTACACGTTGTCAACCTCGTTATCTCTAATACATTGAATTAACGCTGCACGCGATGCCGGGATAATTAATAATGAATTACGGGCACCTCGTCGTTACACCTTGGGCAACGTTCGATAATTCTAACGGCCAGGCAGCACAGGTTCGTTCGTAATCTAGACGCATTCAAGGGACTCCGTGTTCCGACCTACCTCCTGTCGGAGCACTTATGGACCGCTATTAATTTAATAGCGAGATGGCTAAATTCCAATATCGGTGGCCCCCTTAACCGGGCGACCAATATTTCTGTATATCACCTTCTCGGAAAATACTCTTAAGAACACCGTGTGGAATTATTTTAGTTACCTTAAATTAACGCTATGCCGTCCGGTGGCACCACGTTGATGTTATGCGAAAACTATCGGGCAAATGCCAATGACATATAGAAGGTGCGTGGCAATCAAAGTGTCAATCGCAATCCGAGTCGAAATTAAACGCTGAGTAATGATCCACGACTCTATGTTACTTTTGAATAGAAGATATTAATAATTCGCATCATTCTTGTTTTCTCTTTGCCATATTGCTTGACAATTCATTACATCCTAAGAATAGTGGAAATTTTATCATGGCCCCCTGAGCGTGCCATGTAGAAGATGTATGTGTGGTAATGGTTACATAGATTTTTAAATATGTATATATTGGAATGAGTGGAACAAGTATGCATGGAATGGAAATATGTAATGAATTCAGATTATTATGATAAATGAGTATGAGTGTAATGATTGAGGTGTTGTGTGAATTGTGTATGTTAATGTAATGTGTGAAAGAAGAGAGAAAAAAGAGAGTGATTTGGCATATGTCAGTTGCAATTGAGTATTAACAGAGAGAAGACGTGTGAGCATATGATAGTGATAAAATAATTATATTTCAACCCAATATTTGTGTTTGATAATCTTTGTAATTAAATAAATAATTGTTCTTATTGTTATTAAATTTCATTCACCACTAACAGTACGACAGTCAAAGTGTTAATCGCAATCGGAGTCGAAATTAAATGTCGCGCGATGATCTACGACCGCGATCCACGACTCGATGCTGCCTTTGAATAGATGTTAATAATTTGCACCATATTTTTCTTCTTTTTTTGACATCTTTGATAATTCATTATATACTAAGAATAATGGAAATTTTATCATGGCTCCCTGAGTGTAAAATATAGAAGGTGCGTGGCAGTCGAAGTGTTAATCGCAATCGGGGTCGAAATTAAATGCCACGCGATGACCGCGATCCACGACTCTATATTGCTCTAGAATAGAAGATACTAATAATTTGCGTCATTTTCTTTTCTTTTTCTTTGTTACGTTGTTTGATAACTCACTATATCCCAAAAAAATAATGGAAATTTTATGGTGGCCCCCTGAAATTAAACACCACGCGACGATCCACGACCGCGATCCACGACTCGACGTTGCAAGGGTTGAATAATTCCGCGACAGGTCCTGGGAGCATAGCGAACGACGTTAAACGCATAGCGGAAGGATTACATCGTCCCGTGTCCCCGCTTTATTTTCCTCTGTTAACATACACGCGTGCAAACTCACCGAGTTGATGTAGTTGATGAGGGACAACCCTCCGTCCCAGGGATGTTCCATTTCGCAGGAGATGTTCGCGGGTCTGAGCGCGTGCGACCGTTCCAGGTTACTTAATCCCTCGGCGAACACCTGCACGCTGTCATACATGAGCGCCGGCTCCGCCTGAAAAAGGCACGGCTTCCCTCAGTGTCTGGTCATACGGAGAGCGTCGCGACGCCCTCACCGCGTTAAATATTCCCGCGAATCAACCTTCTTTTTCCACCGTCTCGAGATCGCCTGAATTATGCAACCGGCTAAAATCACTTCCGCTCGTCTGAAGGAACGGGGTCGCTTTTGAAAATTATTAAACGCGCGACGCGACGAGTACATGGCGGACATTTTCGCGGACACTTGACCGGGGACTCGTGTTCAACGAGTTGAACTTTCCGAGGGATTTTGCGGAGAAAGATTCGGGAGTAATTGAAGCGAGGAGAGGATGGATTTTGGTCGATTCGGAGGAGCTAATTTCGGTCACGCGGTATTCTCAAAGAGAACTTTATAAACGAGACTGCACGTCTCGCGAAAATAATCCAGACGGCAGTCAGAAGCGTTGAAAAGAGACGCGGGAGCGTGACATTAGCGTCGCGACGCCGACCCGGTGACGCGTTTCGTATTCATCCCGGAGGTCCTTTGGTGAAATGGAAACACCGTTTGTCGCTCGAGCATCGAGTCGGATCGGAGTTCCATTAATTCGCCATTTCGTCAAAATTCTCCGCAACATTGTTAGCCACGGTTCGATTGAATCGCGATAAAACGCGATTCGATAATCGAATTTCGACGAACGAAATCGCACCTTTGTTTGGACGATTATCACGCGCGATCGATCCAAGGCGGGATTGTTCTTTCATACGAATTAACCTTGTTTTCAGGGTGACAATGGTCCAACTTACGCTACTGGTACTAACGCGCTCGAGTTTTCGACGTATCGAACGCGGAAACGGGCTACAAAGCTATTTTAACTCGGGGTCTAATTATTTCAACGAACATATTTTCGAAGCGAGTCACATATTCCAACCCCGAAGGCTCGCTGATCGAATTGCAATTAATTCATTTTCGCGCGTTCAAATTTCCACTCATCTCGGATTTTTCGCGGAAATTTTATTGCGCAAAAATAACCCCGGGTTATGGAGTGTCACGTGTGTTAGAACAGCTAACTGTAAATATGATATCGGAATAATAGGAATCGATATTTAATTAGGCTGATTGACAAACAACATCTGTGTAGAGTTACCGTCACTATTGTTATTGTTCTAGAATATTCTCTGTAGGAGCCAACCGTTTATGCTAGTTACCATAGTCAGTCGCGTAAGAAACACTGACGTAATGAGATTTGCTTTACAAATATATACATATTTATATAATTTACAATTTAGAAAAATACACGTTGTTATAATTTTGTTAAAATAACTGGGCAGTGGATTTTGTTAAAATAACTTAATTAAAATAACTATATATATACCCATACAAATCCACCGCCAAGTTATCTTAATACTTTGTTTACGGACGCTATCTGTACACCTATTTCTAAGGACACGTGTCAAATTGACAGGTAAAGGAAACCACGTGCTTCTTTCTTTAACTATTAGTTTAATTTAAAAACAATTATATATTATATTAACAGTCTTGGTATAAGTTAACTAAATCTGCTACCATCGTATAATAGGAGCAACCCTTTCGTCAAATTGACGGGTTCCGTAAATTTAGTGCTAACAAAATTATAAGCACGCGTATACCTGTGTCAGAGGAATAGCTATTTTCCAACGAGCGATAATGTCGAAAGGGTTGTTTGCCCGATGGATCCTCGCGCCGCAAAAGGATTCACAGCGCGCCAGGATTACGGGATCGAATCAACTTTGTGTTCACCATATTTTCCGCTACTACTCAACGCGAGTCGACCCGATTCCCACTGTTGCTTGCCCCGCTTTAATTCTATCCGTAAACACGCGCCTGCCGTGTGTTTGATTACGGCAAATACCGGGGTAAATCTCGCAACGAGATCAGCGCGTGATCCTTGGCGAACTTGCCAAGCTAAGACGAGGTTATACCTCGACCAATCTCTCGATCGTGCTCGGTGGATGTTCGTTATTGTCGTAGTAGAAGATGGAGTGGAGAAGACAGAGAAGAGAGAAGGACCGAGGAGAATGATATAAATTTTATACACGTTTGCGAGGCTAACGTTGCATATGTGCGAAATAATTAATTCTATGCACTCGACGATTTTGGGTTAAAGAAGAATAGGAGTTCAAAGATTTTGTGTTACAAAGTTGACGATATTTTTCTGAGCAGTGAATACGAAGTAGTATGATAAGAAACACGTAGAATTATTTGATTTAGGTACCTCGCACACAGTTATATTATCTGAAATTTGACATATTGATGAATATCGAGCTTCGAAATTTTATCATAGTTACTCAAAATTGCCAGCGCTCATTTCTACTTAAACGCGATTTTGGTTCATGGTGACGGTGGCAATAAGGATGTAAAACAGTCCACCACTTAACACGTTGAGTGCGGCGCCGATTTTGCTATAATTTCCGCTCAGGCGGCAGCTAGCGAGCACTTGATGCCGAGCGCTCAAGTATACCGAAGGATATGAGCATAAGATTACTTTGTTTCACTTTGTCGTTTGGACTGTGAGAATGGTACAGCCAATGCACAAATATACAAATTATAAACAGAAGATAATGGGGTGGGGAATGCCAGAAAGGCAAAAAGGCGATCACCAAGAAACGATCAGTCGAAAAAAGCCACGGAAGTGTAAAGATTTACTTTAGCAGAGGGAATTAAATTTTTACAATATATTAATCGTCATTGATAATTTAACCCTTGACAATGCCAGTCTTACGCACCGATGATGATCAAACGAAAAATTCGCTGTCTGTTCCTAGAATCCACACCGTCCAAACGAAAAGTCTACTGTCAGTCCCTAGGGACTGACGTAACACTCAACGTGTTAACCACGGTCCTAGGGTCGCAACAGCGAACGCATATACTTCCGCCATGATAGACTGGTTGGGTTGGTGGGGATTCGGCCCTACAAGTTTCTCAGATGACTCCTTTCCAGCCACGCATAGTATGTGTTTCTCGGCCATAGTAACGCGTTTACGTGGGACGCATTATGAGTCCCTCTGTCCTATCATGAACGCATGGACAAACTGATGATTTCCACTGAACTCATATATGAGGCGCTCGTCTGCAAAAGATTAAAGCCTATTCAAAGAGATTCGAGGTTTTTCGCAAATTCTGGATGAACCCTCCGCTACCTATTTACATACATAAATTCCTGACTTGTCAATAGTGTTCCCTAGTTAAGGCACGAACCAGCTAGGTAGTCTTACTGACCAGGTCACTAGTCTAGTAGCCTCAGGACGAAACGCACCTTTCCTTTTCCTTTCGTTCTTCCTAGCCGTTACCTTGTCAAAGACATGTCACCTCAATACCGAGGATATCGCAAGAAAATATGAAAGTGAGTACCCCCCACAAATGTATACGTATATTGTGGGAATGAAAGTCTTCAGTGAAGCTTTTGTAAAGTAGATTATATTTGTTCGTGGATGAAAAGAATGTCTATGTCAGAGTGTCAACTGTCAACAAAGAATGAGTCTAGGAATGCACTTAAAAATTTTACTGTATTATTGCGAGATAAAGAGGGTTCGCCTGTGTTTCATTCCTTTGAGGTGCCGAAACACAGATACATCGGCAAATGGTTACTTTGTCTTGTCTTTGTTTTTGGTTGTGCGCGCACATACAACTAAATCAGTCTTCATCTGGCACCAGTGTAAACCACGGGGAAAGAGATAATTTAATAAAGCTTTAAAACCTAGAAAAACTGAGTACATTTTATTTTATAACAATTATATAATCTCGCTAATAACTAGTCTCACTACCTAAGATTTAATACAAAATAATTCCCACAATATGTCTACCGATTACCAAATTCCCCCCACATCTCAATATTTCAGGTGTCGCGTTAGATTCGAAATTGATTCATATTAAATTCAGTTTTCGATGTAATATTCCAACGACATTTTACATGTCGTCGAGCCTTACAAAATTCTACAACCATGGAATAGACTTTTAATAATGAATCGCGGCACTCAAGGGAGTTCAGCGTAATTTCAGTTACACGATGGTGCAAGCTCGTCATCGCGTGGCCTGACATGAAAATTCATGAGGAGGTAGACTCATCGTCGCGGTGGTGTCGAGGATATGCTTAAAATTTCATTGATCGTTTCCAACAACATCGAGGGTGAATGCACAGAGATTAATCGGAATAGTCGAACCCGTATTTTCCTGCGCGTTAAGAGTCGGATCGACGGAGGAACAGATGGTAGCTCCGACCCGGTAATTGCTTATAGATTAATCTCCCAATTTCCCAGCCAGCCATACCTAACTCGGACGAAACAAACGAATGACACGCTCTATTTCTCAAGCAATCGACATGAACCGTTCTCCAATTAGCTACCGAATGCTGCGCTAGCAGTTGCTCGAAAGAATATTGCTCTCCATGGACGTAGCTAATTCTCGCGCGATATTTATTGGTCGGCCCATCACCCCGGCCCATTAATAAGCAAATCGACCGATCCAGCTAGTTGAACCTGGACTCGCCGATTCGCTGGCCATTCTCCGTTCCACATACATTGCAACGGTGGTACACAAGTGTGTGGAAAATGCGTTGAAAATGCTCGACGAGTGTCTACCGAGCTATGGAAAATTCCCAACGTAACGATGGAAACGCAAAGATCGCGGATGGAAAAATCTACCGTGGTAAAAAATAATAATCATCGATCGATGGATCGTTTGAAAGACACCGGTGGACGAAAATAATTCCTAATAATAGGATAGTGGAGCGAAAAAAATATCTGTTGGAGAAAGAATTGCAAAATTCTTTGAAATTACAGTTCCCCCTTTTCCACCCTCGATCTGCGTTCAATCGTGGTAAAAAATAATAATCATCGATCGATGGATCGTTTGAAAGACACCGGTGGACGAAAATAATTCCCGATAATAGAAT
>NW_016910883.1:208003-234454 GCF_001483705.2 Eufriesea mexicana
GGTAAAAAATAATAATCATCGATCGATGGATCGTTTGAAAGACACCGGTGGACGAAAATAATTCCTAATAATAGGATAGTGGAGCGAAAAAAATATTTGTTGGAGAAAGAATTGCAAAATTCTTTGAAATTACAGTTCCCCCTTTTCCACCCTCGATCTGCGTTCAATCGTGGTAAAAAATAATAATCATCGATCGATGGATCGTTTGAAAGACACCGGTGGACGAAAATAATTCCCGATAATAGGATAGTGGAGTGAAAAAAATATCTGTTGGAGAAAGAATTGCAAAATTCTTTGAAATTACAGTTCCCCCTTTTCCACCCTCGATCTGCGTTCAATCGTGGTAAAAAATAATAATCATCGATCGATGGATCGTTTGAAAGACACCGGTGGACGAAAATAATTCCCGATAATAGGATAGTGGAGTGAAAAAAATATCTGTTGAAGAAAGAATTGCAAAATTTTTTGAAATTATAGTTCCCCCTTTTCCAATCTCGATCTGCGTTCAATCGACCGAAACGGGAATTTTTTAAAAGATAAAAAAAATATGGAAAAACAGACTGCGCATGGCAGTAATTGAACGGGCTAAAAATACCCGGGGTTGGTGAAAAAATCGCGCTCCATTTTGGGAAAATGAAAAAAGAAATAGGGAGAGAGAGAGAGAGAGAGAGAAAATTTCAAACAGAGCGGAATTGACAAATATCGCGGTTGGAAGAAGAACGTAATAAAGGCTCGATTTGCGCGGAACCGTGGGTCGATAACGGGGGATCGATTTGCGGATAGATCACCGTCAAAGCGATCGCAAAATGATCCGCAATTTCGTTAACACGAGCGTTCGCGAGCGCCCGCAGCTACATCGGAAAACACACGGTTGAAAAGGGGGCTGGTCTATGAGGAATCTGCCGGAAGGCGTGCCACGTTATTTTGGCTTAATTGGACCGTGCCTTTAATTAGCACAAGTCCGAGGGAAAACTCGGGACTAACTTACGACACGCCTGTAACTGTTATGCGATCGAATTCCAAATTTCACACGAATCGATCTGTCTTTCGCAACAGTGTCTCTGACTTTCCCTTCTATTTTTGCTCACTTTCTGATTTTTGGAAATCAATTTTCTATTTTCCGAAATTTCGTACGAGATAGAGCTTTGTCTCATTGCACACTGCTCCCGGTTTACATGTAATCTGGACACCAAAAAAGGAAGAAAATATTGTGGTAATGGTTATGTAGATTTTGAAATATATTGGGTTGGCAAGAAAGTAATTTCGGTTTGCATCGGTAAATAATGTTATGCTTGTTTAGTTATTCTTTTGTCAGTGTTAGAATTTTTTTCGTTTGAGATGTGGTAGTCGATACCTTTAGGTTGTTATTTCGTGAAATTTCGTGTAATTTCGTTGATAACTGTCAGTTCACGGTCAGTCTTAACACGGAGTGCAAAAATAAGCATTTTCGACACATTTTACTTTTTTATTTTCGTAAAGACAAGAATGCGGCTGAGGCTCACAAAGAGATACGAGAAGTTTATGGTGTTGATTGTTTAACAGAACGCACGTGTCGGAATTAGTTTAAAAAATTTCGTTCTGAAGATTTTTCACTGAAAGATACCTACAACGTTTTGGTCGACCTTCTGAGATTTACGCACTTGGTTAAGTCTGTTGCAGATAAGGACCAGAAATTCTATGAGCGCGGGATCACGAAGTTACCAGAAAGATGGCAAAAGGTCATCGAATAGAATGGAAGATATTTGACCGATTAAAGTTCATTTACTGTATAGAAAAAATTGAGTTTTATTTCACACTAAAAAACCGAAAGTACTTTCTTGCCAACGCAATGTATGTGTTGATATAATAAAGGAGCGATGTATGTAAGAAAGGGATGAGTGGAACAAGTATGCATGGGATAGCAATATCTAACGAATTCGGGTTATTGTGATAAATGCGTATGCGTGTAATGATTGAAGTATTCTGTGAATTGTGTATGTAATGCAATGTATGAAAGAAGAAAGAACTAAACGAGAGTGAATCGGCATAGGTCAGTTGCAATTGAGTTTTAACCCTTTCAGTCGCCATTTGATAAAATTTCGAAGCTCGATATTAATTAATATATCAAATTTAAAATAATGTAACAGTATGCGAGGTATCAAAATTAAATAATTCTACGTGTTAATTATTCTAGGATTTCTTATTTAGTGTTCAAAAAGTATCGTCAGTCTTACAGCAGAAAATTTTTCAACTCGTACCCGTCTTTAGCCAAAAAATCGTTGAGCGCAAAGGGTTAATAGTGAGAAGATGTGCGAGCATATGATTGTGATAAATTAATTATATTTAAACTTAATATTCGTTTCTGACATTTATGTAATTAAATAAAGAATTATTCTCATTGTTATTAAAATTTCATCCACCACTAACAAATATTATCTAAAATTTGCGAATTAAAGCCCTGATATGGAGTCGTAAACAATTTTACGATCGAATTAATTTATTCCACCATCGATACAATTTTTTGGCTGATGGTATATACTATATTTATTGTAATTCGTCGTATACCAAGTAGAAACAATTCGGTAGATAAATAAATAAATAAATACATAAAATTAGTCGAGATGAAATCTGTCGTTGATTTGGCTGGCTTAATTAGTGGAGGTAATCTCCCAGCCGAAGATAAGATCAGGATTTTCAAGGCTTCAAGACAGTTAATCTCTTTCTCTCCGCAGCCTCGGAGCCCTGGGATTTACCCTTGCTTTCGTTGCTTATTTTTATGGCAAATCTGAGTAAAAATTTTTAATTTCCGAGTTAAACGAGACTGCTAGAACAGATAGGATTTATCGGATCCGCGGGGCACGAACTCCATTTCGAATTTCGAAATATTCGATATATTTATTTCCGCTTTGCATAATACCCATCGCTTAGTTATCGCGCTTCATTAATGCAAACTAGTTGCACTTGCGTTAATCCTCCGACCAGTGTTCAAATTCCGTTACGAACTATGCGAATCCTCGGATTTTCGCTCCTGCCCTCCTCGTTTTATGGCTCGCGTGATTTTCCGCGAATTTTCTGGCGCCCGGGAAGTTACACGGTAGTACCCACGGAGATTCAACAAATTTCCCACGTAGCGTATGTCGTTACTCCCTTTATGCTTCGGTCATTATCGCCATCTTTATTCGCGCGAAAAATCCTTTGTCCGCCATTCCCCCGGTGCCGGATGTCGCGAGCGTAACGTCGCGGTTGCGAGCTCGATTTAGCCTGGCCAGATTAGACAGATTGTCAGTTAGTTAGCGAGCATTTGTCGCGCGCCGCAAATTTAGCAGGTTGATCGCAAGCATGGAAATTGCGAGGGCCGCGGTGGCGGGCGCGCAACTTCCGGCAGACGTCTTAATCCTGGGTCCGATCCGCCATGGCGGAATAATCGTGGCGGGAAATTAATTCGCGGCGTCCCTGTAATTTTTCTTGGACGAACCACCTGGAAACGATCTCGTCGGAAGAACCGTCTGTTTTCGAGGGTGCGGATCAGCTCGTTCATTAGCATTTAAAGCGAATCTCGAGCAATCGTCGCGAAATTTTCACCGGTGACGGGAAGCATACTCGGGGACCGGAAGAAGCAACGAAGGCAACGACAGGGACTTACGTGATTTATATTCGAACGTCGAGATGCTAAGGGACAAATATTTGCCCGACCGTGAACCCGATTTCAATTAAACGAATTATTCCCGCTGCATTCTCGTGCATTAATCAGCGAGCCGGATTAATTGGAAACGCATCGACGCGGAAAATGCAAACAGGAGGTATTCGAAGGAAAAACAGTAGCGTTACACCAACGTAACGTTTGTACGTATTGCTGATCGATTTCGAAGGTTTGCGGATTTTTGCAAACGAGAAGTACCTCGGAAAGTGCGGTGCAGAGAAACAGGGGTTGTATTCGGTAGAGATTTTCAGTTCTAATTAAATTATCCCGAGCCACGCAGGATACTCGAAGCGAAGTTTTGAGCAGGAAAGAGGAAGTGTCGTGACGCGGCGCGGAAGGCGTATTTAGAATCGCGTTGAATTTAAAATCTAATAAGCGGCTTTCAGGACGCGCGTCAGAAACACTGGGGTAGCAGCTGGATGGGAAAGGGAAGACGGTCCACGCCAACCCTGGAATCCCGTGGTTGCAGGGCCGTCCCTGACGACTACCGGCTGCCGGATAAAATAATAAAACCCTCCGAGCACGAGATAGTCTGATTTATGGTGGCGAAAGCAAAGGTTATCCCTCTTGGCTCCGTGGATTCGGTGATTCATTGGTCGAGTGGAGTATGGCAGTCTGAAGCAGCGAAAAAAATGCCATCAGAAATGTCTCTTCCGAACGTGTGCTACGAAACTACCTTCCATCGAGCAAGCTTCTTAAATTAAAGGCTAATTTGGATATCGAAATTAGTTCAACATTGGAACTATCGAATAAGTCAGAAGCACAGTCTTCAGGCTTCTGAAAATGACAACTTTTAGATTACTCCTCTATTCACAGATAGCAAATTTTGTAGTATAAGAATGTGTTAAAGTTTGGAGTCGAAATACTAGTATATAAAGGCAATGTAAATGTAAATAATGTAAAAATTCAGGTTTATTTCTAAGCCAAAAGGCTGAAATAAAGAAACATTCTTATACGTTTATATTTGACAATACATTTGGCACAAAATAGGTAGTGTCAATGTCACGAAATTAATAAATGCAAGTCCCATGCAATGACACTTCATAGAAAGCAATCTTTACACAACTGCAAACGCAAGAGTCCAGCCTAAATAGTTGACAGCTGCCAATAATTCCTTTCGTTTAGGAAACGAAGTAATCCACTGTTACATTACTCCCCTATTTACAAATAGAAAATTTTGTAGTATAAAAATGTGTTAAAATTATGGGTCGCAATACTAGTATATAAAGGCAATGTAAATGTAAATTACAATCTAAAAACCTGGGTTTATTACTATTCCAAAAGGCTGAAATAAAGGAACGTTTATTCGTATACTATTCTCTATTTTCATCACACGTCAATATTTGACAATACATTTGACATAAAATAGGTCTTGTCAATGTCACGAAATTAATAAATGCAAGTCCCATGCAATGACACTCCATAGAAAGCAATCTTTACACAACTGCAAACGCAAGAGTCCAGCTTAAATAGCTGACAGCTGCCAATAATTCCTTTCATTTAGGAAACGAAGTAATCCAGTGTTACATTATTCCCCTATTTCCAGATATCAAATTTTGTAGTATAAAAATGTGTTAAAGTTATGAGTCGCAATACCAGTATATAAAGGTAATGTAAATGTAAATTATAATCTAAAAACCTAGGTTTATTAGTGTTACATTACTCCCCTATTTACAGATATCAAATTTTGTAGTATAAAAATGTGTTAAAGTTATGGGTCGCAATACCAGTATATAAAGGTAATGTAAATGTAAATTATAATCTAAAAACCTAGGTTTATTTCTGTTCCAAAAGGCTGAAATAAAGAAACGTCCATTCGTATACTATTCTCTATTTTTATCACACGTCAATATTTGACAATACATTTGGCATAAAATAGGTCTTGTCAATGTGACGAAATGAATAAATGTAAGTCCCACTCAGTGACACTCCATAGAAAGCGATATATGCAGAACTGAAAATACAAGTCTAAAGTCTAAATAGCTCACAGCTGCCAATAATTCCTTTCGTTTAGGAAACGAAGTAATCCACTGTTACATTATTCCCCTATTTACAAATAGAAAATTTTGTAGTATAAAAATGTGTTAAAATTATGGGTCGCAATACTAGTATATAAAGGCAATGTAAATGTAAATTACAATCTAAAAACCTGGGTTTATTACTATTCCAAAAGGCTGAAATAAAGGAACGTTTATTCGTATACTATTCTCTATTTTCATCACACGTCAATATTTGACAATACATTTGACATAAAATAGGTCTTGTCAATGTGACGAAATGAATAAATGTAAGTCCCACTCAGTGACACTCCATAGAAAGCGATCTATGCAGAACTGAAAACACAAGTCTAAAGTCTAAATAGCTCACAGCTGCCAATAATTCCTTTCGTTTAAGAAACGAAGCAATCCAGTCAATGCGTTAAAATTCAATTCCTTGACTAGATACTTTCAATCGGAGCTACTCAACTACCAGCCCTTGATTACCACGAGACTGATACTCCATAGTACCAAAGAAGCGAATCAGTATGCAAGTATCGTCCGCCGGTGTAACAAGCTCTCCCAGCGAAAAAGAGAGACACGACCAGATACGCGTTTATTTTTCCAGACGAGTCTCGTTCGCTCGTCTATACCTTTTCCAGCGGGTGGTCGGTGAAACAGGTGTAGGAGCCATGTCCCGAAGCCAGCTTGTGCCCTTTGGCGAGGTGGCTGGCTCACGATGCACCTTATCCTCAAAAGCCTAGGTCTTCTTTCAGCTCACGCTCTCCTTTCCTTTCCCTGGCACCTTCGGCCAGCGTTAGGGCTGATTGTGACCGTCCCTTTTTCCTCTTTCACGGAACTTTACGCCGGCTAACTCGGTCGTTTAACAGGGAGAAATAAAGGGAAGGTCGAGCAAGAGGCGAAGGAAAGGAGAAGAATCGTGGAGGGACACCAGCGACTTCGGGGCAGATGGTGGATTTCGCGGTCGTGGCATCGCACCCTTGGGAACACTCGAAACAAAAGCTGCCCGAGGTAATTTCAGCCTGACAATTCTGCTAGAAGACGGAGAGGTTACGACGGGATACCGGGATGATGAACAGTCGCGGGAGACAACCGGGGTTACGTGGCACGGAACTCCTCGCACGAAGTCGTCACACACGGCTACTGCAGGGAGCTTGGAAGAAGTCGGCTGGGTCAGTTCACGGGTTAGAGTGTCCTTCTTCCATTCGTTTCCTACGCGTTGAGAGCCTGTGGCAATGATCGTCTGGTTGAGTAAGAAAATTCGCGAAGAATGTCTCTTTTTGTGATTAGATCAATTGGATAAGTAGTCGATCATGAGTAGTCGATCATAGCCAAGTAAGTACCTTCTAAATAGAACTTTCTACTACATCTTCTATTAGTACATTTGGAACTATCTTTCTATTACATCTATGCAGTAGCGAGAATATTTTGCACGATTATGGTGCGAATGATAAGTGGATGGAGCGAATGTCCACGTCAGATTATGCGAAAAAGACAAATGAGTTCTTAGAATGGCTGTAGAATTTTTAGGATGCGTTGCATGAGTGTGTGTAATTGCAAAGTGAAGTCAGTCGTGTAAAAGTCAGTGCAATTGCTAGACCTATCTAATATCTAACATCTTAAACCTGTAGCAACCATCATTCTCACTCTCGCCACTAGATGGATTCCAACTTCAAGGAAGTTCGAGGACTTTCACGCAAGTCCTCGGAGAATCCTCGACTTCCATTAATACAAGTTTCTATGCCACCTAAGTATCCCCGTCTAAGGCAGGGTTTGCCAGAAAACCTTACTGACGAGTACACTAGCAAGCCTGGGACAAATCGCTCATCCTTTTCTTTTCCTTTCGATTTTCTACTTACTATCTAATCATAGCACAACAATCAAGGCAGCACCTATCAACAGGCAGCACCGCAGGAACCACAGAAACAACAAAGACGTCATTGTCATAGAAACCCCGTAGGGGAGACTTTTACAAACTTAACATCTTCTAGTCCCTGTCAATTCTAGTCTCTAGAAGTATATAGATCAGTGGTGTCAAACTGACTAAGGATTAGGATCATAAAATATATCTTTGAATAATTTGGCAATAAGAAAAATAGTCATTTATAGAAACTCCTTGGGGGAGGGACCCCTACAAACTTAACATCATCTAGTCCCTAGAAATATATAAATCAGTGATGTCAAACTGACTAAGGATTAGGATCATAAAATACTCCTTTGAATAATTTAGCAATAAGAAAAATAGTCATTTATAGAAATTCCTTGGGGGAGGAACCCCTACAAACTTAACATCTTCTAGTCTCTGGAAGTATATAGATCAGTGATGTCAAACTGACTAAGGATTAGGATCATAAAATACATCTTTGATTAATTTGGCAATAAGAAAAATAGTCATTTATAGAAAGTGGAGGGGATTCCTACAAACTTAACATTTTCTAGTCCCTGTCAATTCTAGTCCCTAGAAGTTAGTTAATCTCCAGGATTAGGATCATAAAATACACTTATAAATAGATTAGCAATAAGAAAAATAGTCATTTACAGAAACCCCGTGGGGGCGGTACCTCTACAAACCTAACATCTAGTCTCTGTCAATTCTAGTCCCTAGAAGTTAGTTAATCCCCAGGATTAGGATCATAAAATACACTTATAAATAGATTAGCAATAAGAAAAATAGTCATTTACAGAAACCCCGTGGGGGAGGTATCCCTACAAACCTAACATCTAGTCTCTGTCAATTCTAGTCCCTAGAAAAGTATATTATAAATCAATGATTTCAAAATTAATTAAGGATTGGAACCATAAAATACTCCTTTGAATAATTTACCAATAAGAAAAATAGTCATTTATGTACTTAGAAATTTGTACTATATACCTATTTCTTCCTCACTGAATATACGAGAATTTGAAACATAAGCTAATTCCAGACACCGCTATTAAATTTCGCAATCTTGCAACCAATTTAAAGCCTCAGTCTGCCAGGCCAGGTGATGGACACGAATAATACAGCCATATTTGAGATTCGCGAGTAAGGTATTTAAAAGATGCCGACTCTCAAGAGGATCCCGATATTCCAGCGAAAAGCACAAGAAACGCGAGAGGCAGGAAAAGAGGATCGACTGAGAGACGAACGCGAAAGCCCATCCAACTCGAAGAACAACGGTTGGTACAAACGAAAGGCATTTTAATTGTTGCAGAATTCCTTTTGTTCGCGAAGATGGTTCCCCGACGAGGGGCAGCCATTTCGTTCGCAGCGAGGAGCTTTTGAAACAACAAAGATGCCGAAAAACGGAGACGAATCTGGCGCAATTAAATGGCTAAAACTGGCCGCGAGTTGAGTTTCCGCTCGCGTTCCTTTAATCGGCGAGATTAGTCGCGGCCGAAGCTTCTAATCGCGAACCGATCGGGCTGAAACAGGCACACGGACGAACCTTGAGATGCGATTTCTTTCTTCGTTCGATGTCTTTGTGCGAGGATAATCTCGCTGAAAAGCGAAAGGAAGCCGTACGAGCTTAATCACGTGACGGCCGACTGCTGCGCTCATTTCGCTAATTGGGTAAAACTAATAATAGCCAGCGGTCTCTGTTTCTTTGCTCCCTTCTCGTGTCCCCCCTGTAACTTCGCTGCGCGCTATGCAAAAACTCACCCCCGGTTAACGAACTTCCCGCCACCCTCTGTCTCCCACCCTTAATTGAAACTTAGGCACCGGCTGGCCGATTCGCGAATTCGTTCTTGCCACGCGGACCGTCTTGGAATCGGGACGGTTCGTTGAAATCCGTGAAACAAGGATCGAAGATCGTAGTCTGTTCTTTTTAACGGGAATATAAACGGGAGAGACTCTCTCTCTCTCTCTCGTGCTCTTCGCGCTGCAAATGAAACGGTGATATTTCAATTTGGGTTGCGTTCGAGATGCCATGACAGGTGGGTCTCTCCGTTCATTTGCACCGTGCTCTGCACCGACGAGATATTTTTCACCTCGCGAAACTCCAGCGGATATTTTTATTCCAGCAACTCTGTCGTCGAGTCATCGTGAATGGAGAAGACTCAACGAACATACGTTGCTCGCGGTTTCGCATTTTCGTGGAATTCTTATTCGCAACTGCTCCCGACGCTTGTCTCCGTACACTCCTTCCTCCAAATTGCAGCGATGAAAATACACGCAGGAGTAGAGCAGGTTTCACCATCGATCGTCATCAGGATGTTTTCCGTTGAAAATTCCTTTCTCGAAGGCAACGAATTTTCCTTTACATCGTCGCGGCGAGTGGTAAATGTTTCCGTGTCAAATTTTCCGCTCGAATCAGCCTCGCTTTTGCCGTGAAAACGCCGCGCGTGCTGGCGCTCGTCGCACGGAAGATGGCGCATCGAGCTGGGACCATAATTACGTTTCGACCGCGACCATCATTCGATTAAACCCCCTAATGCATCCATCTTTTTCTCCCTCTCTCGAATTTCTCCGCGTTGCTTTTGTTCCTTCGAGAAATCCTCCGCGTTAATTCAATTTCCTCCTCCCTTCTTCCTTCCTTCCCGCCCCCTCTACTCGACACATTTCTTTGGGACGCGATTGTCGATTCAAACGAGCCGTTCGAGGGCACTTTAAGCGAGCGTCGACTTTAAAAGCCAGCGAATTAAGTTCCCCGACTCGGCGAGAAATACGGTTTCTTTTGCGACAGCTATTCCTCCGGTTCCTTTTCCCTGGCCGCGTGTTTTACACAGCCTGTCGCTTCTCTCCCGAGTCCCGAAAAATCTACTGCTCCGGGGACGCCGGTAATTCAGCGTCGAAACGCAGGCCTCCGCCTCGGTAGCGAAATATTTCTCGTTAAATAATTAAATTGCGAATGAAATCGATGGGAACGTTCGAACGATGTACACCTGTACATGATTTCGAAAATCGTGACAAGTATGTTATAAATATACAAAAAGTTCTCATATTTCAATTAAACATGCTTAAGGATTGATATACATTGTTCTGAAATATTTTTTCGATTAACCAATCGTGCGTGTTTATAATTAACCGTTTGCACTCGAGAGGTGAGCTTCAGTCATTTCATAAAATTTGGAAGATCGATATTAATTAATATATCAAATTTAACGTAACGTAACAGTGTGCGAGGTATCGAAATCAAATAATTCTACAATTCTATTATTATACAATTCTTTATTTACCGCTCAAAAAAGTATCGTCAGTTTTTTAGTAGAGAATCTTTGAATTTCTGCTTCTTCTCTGGCCAAAAAGTCGTCGAGTGTAAAGGGTTAACATTCACACAGGTGTCATGCACAACGTGGAATTATTTCTCTTCCTGTGATCACTCGTGAGTGTTCGAATGCGTACACGTAGGGATGTATATAAATTGCAACCGCGTGGATTACGACTGGAAGAGTGTTCGAAAATGGCGCGACTAATAGCCAAGCCCAAGGTTCGTATTCCCAGAAAGGAAACCCTCTAAGGAAACCCTGGAAATATTGAAACATCCCCAATAACATAAATAAAGCCAGCAGTGTCATAAGCACTGCCTAAACCCATTTGCTAATTAGTCGGTAGGGTTAATCAAGGATTCCGACCCTGTTTAAATCCCTGCTACCCTTCGTTCGTCAAAGGAAACCATCGAACGACGCGGTTGACACCTCGCTGACTGTCACTAAGATGCCTCAAACGATGTGACCGAGTGGCACGTGTGCGTGCAGATTTATTCCCCGCAGGCAGAAGACGACGTTACACCTGGAACGTCTCGATATTATTCCGCGGGTCGGGAGATCTTGCCTCGTACCAACTTCTCCTTATTATTTCTCGCGGGTTCCGTTTGCATGAAAAATAGCAGCCGCGGGAGAAGGCTCCCGTGGGGGGTCACGAGGGAACGAAGGAAAAAAGAAGGGCACGTACTTGCAGCCGAGGAATCTGGTTATCTTGACGAACCCGTGCCGGATGGAATAATAAAGGAATGTGAACCAGCTGGCCCACCGTCTACCCTGCTAAGCCCTGACAGCCGTTTGCATTTTCAGCGCCGCAACTTCGCGTTATTAAAGCGAAGAGTCTCACGCGTTCCCGGTAATCACGGGGTCCTTTCGCAATTTTACCAAGTTTTACCGAGCTTTCCGAACGAGCTGACGCGTAGCTTCGCGACGTAGACGTTGCGAGTTTAATTCTAATTTACGACCTCTCGCTTTTTCTTCTTGTCACTCAGGCCCCGTAATTTCATTCCTAAGCCCGCTTATCGAGAACGCATGCCGCACTTTGATGGAAAAACAGCTGGACGAACAGTTAACTTTCTTAAAATTATTTTCGAATCCTAGCGAAACACGATACAGGTGTGAATCTAACTTTTGAATACATTGGAAATACGTGACGGTGCGTGTGTCAAATTCGGCTCAGACTTTGCTGCTTATGCAGGGTACACAAAAATTAATTACCGTCAGACGCGGCTACTGTCAATGGAACTCGGTGCGTCACACATGTGACGTTGACAGCGCGTGAATCAAACGGCAATTGTATTTTTCAAAGAATTTTTTAATCGCGAGTTAATCAGCATCGTCGAGGAACCGAAAAATTTTGATCTCGCGACATCTTTTGTATCGGGTTTTCCGACTCTGCAATCGTAAAAATTTGGATGGAACACGACAAGAACAGGGTGACACCGACGTCCCGAAATTCGCAGTCCGACTCGACGCGACAGTTAACCGATGTGGGTTCAGACACGCTAATCTGCATGTAAATCGAGAAAAAATAGGAAGCGTTGGCACGTCGTAAGCACGAGGGTCGGTACACGGTGGCTCGCGCGTGGAAGCTCGCCAGTGGACGAGGTGTAGGACCAACGCGCAATTTCAACGTCGACCATTTTCATAACTCTTCGTCGCGCGCAAACGAACTTGTTTCCCGACATTTAACTCGGCTGTTGCCCGACGATTCTCGCCCTCGAATTACTCTAGCCTCGACCATTCGGCATCGAGCAGGCTATTTTCCAGGCTCCCTCTGCCTGCTCCTATCGTTTTACATCCACGACCGCGAGTCGACACGTGTTTCGCAGTTTCCACCATCGGCCTCGTTCTCTCGCCGCTGCTTTACGATCAATAAAGTATCGCGACGCCGGGCAGAACCGGCATTTTCGGCGTTTATCGTCGAAAGGTTTTTCAATTGTTCGCAACAACGTGTCATTGACGTTCCTGACACCACTTTGCCCCTGGCACGCTCGCGTCGTGACACATTGCGAATCAATTGCCCGATCGCATTCCGCGAATGCGAGGACGTTGTCGATTTTACGTTAACGATCCATCGAAATGATCCAGGGACTCGTCTCTCGAATTTGCCCCTATTTTTCCCCAGTTTTTCCAGCCGCCAATGAAATATCCGTCTATTATCGTGCTCATAATTCTTAGAAGAATTTCGAATCCCTTTAGAAGCCTCTCAACACCGTGCAATCGTGACTATTGACTTCGCACATCCATTTAACGAAGCAAACAGACACGTAGCCGGATAGAAATCAATCCGTACCGTTTGCGCGGGCGAATATCGAAGAATCGTGCAATAACAAATCGAGCAAATACCCCGAGGACGGGGAGATTGGAATGGCGGGAAGGTTCGGGTTCGGCCGCGTGGAAATTTTACCTGTATAACTCTGGATTTGTTGAGGATCCTATTCCCGGACGGCTGGTAACGCTCCATGTCCCTCAGGATGTCCCGCACACCGGCGTCCTCCGCGTCGACCAGACGGAAGGCAGTGATATTGACGAAATTGTACTTGAAGTCCTCGAGGTCGAAGGTCTCGATGTCCTGGAAAAGGAACAGATAGATCGTGTTTTCGAGCCGCGTAGCTCTGCCCCGGGCTGTCTGTCCTCGCTTCCGCACAAGTGTACTTACGAAAGTTGTGAAGAGATAGTGGTACTTGTAGTCGTTCATTTGCAGCAGCAGGATCTGCAAGCAGACACGTGCGCGGATTTATTTTCCAATGATTTCTCTCGCTTCATCGACGTTGCGTCGATCTCATCCTATTTTGATCTGTGCCTTAGTTCGTTTCACGAAACGAGATAGAAAACGAGGCAATTGCACGCGATGTAGGAGAGAAAGGGAGAAAGGGAGAAGGTCTTCGTGCAGTTTGGATAAATTTTTAAATGCGGGGGAATAAAGAACTACTTGCTTTCAACGAACATGGTCTCGTTTGATAGGGTATAGCGTGACTAACACTTGCGCTAGGATTTAACCAGTCAGTCTGGTTTGACGACTATATCCGTTATGAAGACATGGCAGTATTTTGTGTCACGAGGACTAGATTCGTGATGGAGAAATGGCAGTATTTTGTGTCACGATGACTATATCCGTCATGAAGAACTGGAAGTATTTTGGACCATGATAACTATATTCGTCATGGAGTAATGGCAGTACTTTGTGCTAAGACGACTATATCCATCATGAAGACATGACAGTATTTTATGTCATGATGACTATATCCGTCATGAAGACATGACAGTATTTTGTGTCATAACTAGATTCGTGATGGAGAAATGGCAGTATTTTGTGTCACGATGACTATATCCGTCATGAAGAAATGGAAGTATTTTGTGTCACGATGACTATATCCGTCATGAAGAACTGGAAGTATTTTGGACCATGATAGCTATATTCGTCATGGAGTAATGGCAGTACTTTGTGCCACGATGACTATATCCGTCATGAAGAATTGGAAGTATTTTGGACCATGATAACTATATTCGTCATGGAGTAATGGCAGTACTTTGTGCTATGACGACTATATACGTCATGGAGAAATGGCAGTATTTTGTGCCACGATGACTATATCCGTCATGAAGAACTGGAAGTATTTTGGACTATGATAACTATATTCGTCATGGAGTAATGGCAGTACTTTGTGCTAAGACGACTATATCCATCATGAAGACATGACAGTATTTTATGTCATGATGACTATATCCGTCATGAAGACATGACAGTATTTTGTGTCATAACGACTAGATTCGTGATGAAGAAATGGCAGTATTTTGTGTCACGATGACTATATCCGTCATGAAGAAATGGAAGTATTTTGTGCCACGATGACTATATCCGTCATGAAGAATTGGAAGTATTTTGGACCATGATAACTATATTCGTCATGGAGTAATGGCAGTACTTTGTGCTATGACGACTATATACGTCATGGAGAAATGGCAGTATTTTGTGTCACGATGATTATATCCGTCATGAAGACATGACCGTATTTTGTGCCATGACGACTAGATTCGTGATGGAGAAATGGCAGTATTTTGTGTCACGATGACTATATCCGTCATGAAGAAATGGAAGTATTTTGGACCATGATAGCTATATTCGTCATGGAGTAATGGCAGTACTTTGTGCTATGACGACTATATACGTCATGGAGAAATGGCAGTATTTTGTGTCACGATGACTATATCCGTCATGAAGACATGACAGTATTTTGTGTCATGACGACTAGATTCGTGATGGAGAAATGGCAGTATTTTGTGTCACGATGACTATATCCGTCATGAAGAAATGGAAGTATTGTGTGTCATGACTACTATACTTGTCATTGTTTGATTCTCGCGACACATATAGGTGCACGCTCTGAAAAGAAGTCACTACAGCTAACTGATTAATTATAATAACGACTATATACGTCATGGAGAAATGGCAGTATTTTGTGTCACGATAACTATATCCATCATGAAGACATGACAGTATTTTATGTCATGATGACTAGATTCGTGATGGAGAAATGATAGTATTTTGTGTCACGACGATTATATCCGTCATGAAGAAATGGCAGTATTGTGTGTCATGACTACTATACTTGTCATTGTTTGATTCTCGCGACACATATAGGTGCACGCTCTGAAAAGAAGTCACTACAGCTAACTGATTAATTATAAAAAATTACGCATCAGGAAGCGTTTATTTATTTATATAATTCTAAGAATGGATCAAAGATTTAGCATTCAACGTTATCGCTTTTTATTATCTCTTCGTGCATCAGTCCTTTGACTTGTCATAATAAAGGGACAGAATGACCCGTTTCGGACACTTCATTTCCGCGATTGCTGAAAATATATCGCTGCTTTCGATAAAAATTACATTGGCTTTTGTTCAAATAAAGTTACATTTTATTCAAATAAAATTACGTATGCTCTTTCGTTGAAGAGCAAGGTATAGGACGATAGCCAGAATTATTATACTATAAATACAGGCAAGCTATTTCGCAACGTAACGCCAACTATCTATGGTGTTGGCTAACGATAGCGTTGTTATCTCCTTTCCACATCGTATATTTTCGTTATATCGAATTAATTAATACCAATTGCACGCGTAATATGCAGGTATAAATTGCAAACCGGTACTTCTTGCGTTAATATCAAAGTTCAAGTTCAAATTCAAGTATAATGACAGCCGCGCAAATGTCAAATTTGAATAATCAGCAAACGTGTAATTTTAGCTAATTTATGAAATCCAGTAAGGCTGGAATACGTCGCTGTGTAACCTTTTCGTTCGCGATAAAATTATGAAAGCTTTCAGAATTTGTTCACATTTTACGCGCACACCGAGACACGTTCGATATAATTTCACTCGCATAACGAGTATATACCCTCTTTGTTCGGTGCGTTATGAAAAATTCATGACGAGCTAAACCCGCTGTTATAATATAAGTAGTTAATCCCCTCCTCGTTCCAACCTCTGCCGACCCAATCCGATAGCCCCGCGGAAGATCGAAATATTTAATTAATTTACCATTACATTGAAAATTTGCAATGATCACGAATCGATCGTATCCTGGAAGGAGCACGGTCGAGCAATGTGGTTTCGATGTTAAAAGGAAATAAACGACACTGTGCAATCGCTATCGGATAAAAGCAAACGCGCAGAAAACCAGGGACGGTATTTACATCGGAGATGCGTGGAGATTATCGAAGCACGGGAAATCGATACACGAATATGTATTTACCATTCGTAGAAAATGATGCATATGCTCCGGCCTGGTATCCACGATGAGATTCCGTATTTCCTTGCTTTTCATCTCCGATAGAACCTGTCTGTAGGAATCCGGGTCGGCCTGCCTCAGGTTAACCTCGATCTCTCGAGACTTCGGCGACCTCACGAGTTCTCGCAGCTTCACCAGTCCTGAAACACCCGATTAAGTTGCGTGTCACGTCGATTAGCATTGGAATCAATCAACTCGAAACCGTTCACGACTCCGCAACCTTGCTCGCACGACCGCGATCGCGAATTTTAAGCTTTGACAGCAGCTCGATGCAGAACAGTGTCATACGCGTGAAGACCCGCTGTGAAATCTTCGAAAGGTTAACTTGTCGCGTCGTAAGAGGTTAGAATTTTTAATTCTTTCATCGATATCATTTTTCCAAGACGAAGAAATCGACAGATACGATGACTAGACGTTATTTTGCAACGCGTCAAAGACCATTGGTCATCATGGAAAGAATAAAAGGGTCAACGTGATAGAAGTAATACATAGGTTACAAAAAGATGGCGATTTTGATACTTTCATAGAGTTTTATGACGAGGAAGATAGCAATGGAAGACGATTTTAATGACAGATACGATCCAAGCAATGGACGAAACTTTCCAACGTCCCGCAAGCTCGATGTCCACCAGAGGTGGTCCATCTAGGTGACCTCGATGGTCCCGATAATAGCCGCGAGTGCGCCGAAATAGCGTCTTGCAGGATCTTCTTGGATATTATTAGGCTGGCCGTTTAATGGGACGGAAACCCGTGAATCGCGTCGCCCGATGAAATCAATACTTCCCACCGCCTAAGTAATCAAGGTATCATCTCGACTTGCGGGTCTTCCGAGGTTCGAGTTCGTTCCCTTTCAAGTTTCCACTCGGAACTTGGACGTCCGGGATTCTCTGTCCCTTGGACTAACGTTTCGTCGATCCTCTCAGCTCGATCGAGGCCTGCCAACGACCCAACTTTCGCCAATTCGGTCATCGTTGTCAATTATCTCGAACGAAATGGAGAATCACTCCACCCGATCGCTGTCACACCCTCGTTGGATCGTGACATCATTTAGCATTAGATTCACGCAACTAGGATTTAACGCATTGCGTACTGTTCACGAGTTTTCTTATTTTTCACGCGCGATCTGTCATGGACCTTAGATGTCAACGCATTGTCTTGTCAAAACGTGCAATCACTCGACCCGATCGCGGTCACACCCTTGTCGCATCGTGACATTATTTAGCATTAGATTCACGCAACTAGGATTTAACGCATTGCGTACTGTTCACGAGTTTTCTTATTTTTCACACGCGATCTGTCATGGACCTTAGATGTCAACGCATTGTCTTGTCAAAACGTGCAATCACTCGACCCGATCGCGGTCACACCCTCGTCGCATCGTGACATCATTTAGCATTAGATTCACGCAACTAGGATTTAACGCATTGCGTACCGTTCACGAGTTTTCTTATTTTTCACGCGCGATCTGTCATGGACCTTAGATGTCAACGCATTGTCTTGTCAAAACGTGCAATCACTCGACCCGATCGCGGTCACACCCTTGTCACATCGTGACATCATTTAGCATTAGATTCACGCAACTGGGATTTAATGCAATGCGTACTGTTCACGAGTTTTCTTATTTTTCACGCGCGATCTGTCATGGACCTTAGATGTCAACGCATTGTCTTGTCAAAACGTGCAATCACTCGACCCGATCGCGGTCACACCCTTGTCGCATCGTGACATCATTTAGCATTAGATTCACGCAACTGGGATTTAATGCAATACGTACCGTTCACGAGTTTTCTTATTTTTCACGCGCGATCTGTCATGGACCTTAGATGTCAACGCACTGTTTTGTCAAAACGTGCAATCACTCGACCCGATCGTGGTCACACCCTCGTCGCATCGTGACACTATTTAGCATTAGATTCACGCAACTACGACTTAACGCGTTGCGTACTACTCGTGAGTTTTCTCGTATTGCGCATGCCATCTGTCATGACCGCTCACTAGTTTTCCCATTTTTCACGCGTCATCTATCATGAACCTTAGATGTCAATGCACTGTCCTGTCAAAACGTGCGGTCCCTAGCATATGCTTAGAGATTTCTATACAGTACTCAATGCGTTAAATTAATATCGGTCGATCGAATCGTTGGGAGGATTGTTGCGAGGTGAGTTGACAGAAAGTAGAGACTGGTCCCGCGTGAACGAACTGGTTCGGCAAGATTTTCCTGTTACAGACCCGATAATTAACGCGGATAAATCCGCAGCCAGGCTGACTAATCTGCCGACAAGAAACGGAATTTAATCGTAGCCGGTGCAGCGAGCAAACACCGGTCTGGCGTTCGGCGAATCTGTAAGCATCGAGTTTCGTTCGGGGTAGGAAGTTGTTTGCTTGTCCATCATTAAGGGAGATATATCGTGGAGCCGTCGCGATTATAACGACTGGAGAGGTATTTCAACGAATAATTTAATCGCGGTATAATTTTTCCTCGCTGTTTAGTCGGTCCGCAATGGCGACGGGGACTGAACGAATCTCGGGGTAGTCTTCGCCGCGATGAAACGGATAATGAGGGAAAGCGAAGGATTAATAGTTCCTTTGGTTCTGTAAACACGAGGCAACGCGATAACTTCGATCGACGTTACAAATGACTCGACTTGGCGCGAGCGAAGCAATTCCGCGCGGGGCAAGTTAAATGAACTGGCACGATTCGTCGTTTCGAATTCAATACGGCTAGCATCTGCCTTCGACGTGCTCCGAAAGTTCTCCGTTCGGGATTCAACGGACTCGAGTACGTGGGCGATAATAACAACATAAATCATCGAATATTGCTTCCCTTCTTTTTCTATTTTTCCCTTCCCTTCTTTTTTGGCGAAACCACTAGTGTCGGGTCGTTAGGGGTTTGTGTATCCGTTTTGGGAGAGAGAGAGGAGCAAAAGAAGGGACGTCCATAAATCTTCGTACGGTATCAAATGAAAAGTTCAGGAAGATCCAACTTCCCGGCCGATTCGGACGGATAAAGACGTGAGAAGAAAAAGGAAAGCGACGCCTCGAGTTAGGGGATGACTCCGTTGGAGGAACGCTCCAGATCGCTCGAGATCGCTCGGGACGCGAAACAAATTATTATATCGGCATTTACCTACTCTAATGACAAGCACTTACGACCGTGCCTCGAATGCCGATAACCGCTGCCGGGTGAAATATTGCGCAGCCACGCCGCGAGGAAGGAAGTCGTTCATTTTTTCCCCCCAGATGGGGAACGCCTGGTATCCGCAGAAATTGAATTGTTCGCGTCTTTTGGGTTTACATATTTTACCGAAACAGGTGGATCGACGGCTATAACCAACGATTCACGACGTTCCCGGTATTTTATTATCGTTACACGAACAGCAAATTTCTTTTTCAACTTTGCTCACAGCTCGAACCACCCCCGAACGTTACGAAACTTCGCGAAGACTGCGATTTTTCGAGGAAAAACACGCGAAAAGTAGCACAGGCTGGAGGAATCTCTGCCGAAACGATTAAAGGCTTAAAATTTGCAGAGTTAACGTTCTTATGCCACCTGACGTCCTCGCGAGGCCGACCGAGCACCCCTGACATTAAGCTGCTCTTAAATATCATAAAACACAGCTTCGAGAGAGAGGCGCGATGAGTGCGACGCCACTGAGGAGCATTAAACGCACTGATAAAGCGACAGCCTGATATTTACCTCGTTCCTAGGGGGCATTTCGTTGTCCTTTACGATAATGACCGGGATTGTCGCGCCCCCGTCTTCAGCCAGCCTTTTTCCCGGATAACGAGGCGCCTTCGCGATCCTTCGTTATGTTGTGACAACGAATGGTCGGGTGTCTCAGTCACGAGACTCCTTAATCTCGACGTCTGACACAAAGGTGGCGTTAAACACCCTAGGATCTTTCTTTCAGCTGTAAATCCGCGAGATACCCACTTCGCGAGCTCGCTCCGCAGTTTCATCCTTATCTTCCCTCCATTGCCACGTCTGGCACGTTCGCGCTACTACCTTCTTCTTCTTCAACAATTTTTCCTCATCCTTTGTACCACCCTTTCCGCTTCTTCCGCGACGTTATCTCTTTATCGTTCACCTAATCTTCGCAGCCTCTCGGCTAGCGACTGCCAAATCCTCTGCCAGGCATCCCGACTCGCCTCGCACGCTCCAGCCTCATCCTTCGTCATCCGGGACAAGCAGGAAGAGACAACGTCAGCTCTTCGTTCCGGCGATTTAGCCGGGACTCGTACGTGGCTGACTGGATACATATTTCCAGGGTGGCCCGATCCAGCAACCCCCTCCGTGACAGCAGACGCTCTACTCGCCACTTTTTCCGCGATGTTCCGGGAATCTTTAACACGACTGCCAATATCGCGAGAGTCTGTCCGTGACGCTGGCGTTTCCGAGCGATTTTCGTATTCCGTGACAGGAATACTCGCCGAGTGCTCTCCACTGGTATGACTGTGCACTCGAAAGGGGTGCGGAGCTCGCGAGTGTCGTAGCACCGCTCGCAGGGAATAATCGTGGCGCTGGCGTTTGCGTTGGAGTGTGAAAATCGGGAAAATTCCGGGACGGATTATCTCGATTGACAGAGTAAACTATCGCGGGAGTAGCGCGATTCAGGTGGAATCTCGCGAGTGGAAAGGTTAAGCGATATTTCTCCCGGGGTTTGAGATGCGGCGCGGCGTCTTCCCATTGTCCGGAATGTTTCCTGCGAGACGAAAGCGAAATCTGGGGAATCAGAGGGATCCGGGAGGGTGGCACAATGGTCGGTGATGGCCGGAGACCATGGTTCATTGGCGATTCTCGAGACGCGAGGAGACGGGATCCGGTCGGTGGGATTGCGAGTAGACGCTGCCTCGTAAGTCCCTAGACGCCATATCCCTAGATTTGCTCGGGCGCTGGGTGTTTTCATAAATTCCCTTCGCTTATACATTAAATTTCGTTCGCGTCGATTCACGGCTGCAATTGGATTGCCGGGGTCTAAATAGAAATCCAGTCGTCGCGGTCCCGAATCCCTGTTTTCGACCGTTTGTCGAGTAACTTCGTTCGCGAGCACAGCTTGGCGGATTCGCAGAGGGGAGACGCGGATTCTCGCCGTAAGAAACTTACGTCGTGTCGCCGCGAAGAACGCGAGCCCGAGATGCAAAGCAGTTTCTAAGTTTCGAAAATTTCTCCACGGATTTCGAGTGCCGGGGACTCGTCGAGGGAGCGTGAGACGGGGGATGGAGGACCTTTAACGCGCGTGTTCGCGGCCTCTTAATAAGGTACAAACGATCAAAGACGCGAAATTAACGCGTGCGTTAAACGTCGACCCAGGGGACCAGTAATTTCACGCGAGCTCGCGAATCCTCGCTTCCGGTCCTTGCAACTACACCGAAGGCACACTGTACTGCAGCAGCTCGAGTAACGAGGGCTCGCGCTGACAGCAGAAATAACGAAGGGCGGGGCCGCGTTAAAGCGTTATTAGCGTCGTTGAAAATTCTGCCAGTGAAACGACGTTTGTTTGTTTCTTACCATGGCTTTTCGCGCGAACTTCTTCACACGGGCATGGAGTAAGCGAGGTTCATTGCGAACGTCGCTGACCGAGTTTAGGGATGATCGCTACCTGTCAACGACATCTCGAAATCAACTAAAAAGGGAGAACGATGAACTTTAATCCTTTTAAGCATTCGTACTGCTAAGCATTCGAAATCCTTTGAAGAAAAATTAGAATTGCTCGAGATAAGGGAAACTGGAATAATTCGTCAGGGAATTAGAAGTCAAGTTTGAGCATTAAATCATGCGTGGTTTATCAGCGGTTAAGTTGGACCCGCGCTGGTGGAAACGGATTAAAGTTCGCCGGTGGATTCGTCAGAGGATCGTCGCGGCTGATTTGCTTCTGGCCTGGAAAAGGGAAGTTGCGGGAATAGAATCGACTGGTCGGTGGATTCGAGTACGATTCTGTCGTGTTCCTTACCATGCCGACTGGGTCTGCCATCGCTTAGCTCTTGGCAGCAATGGCAACGACTGGGATGGAGGAAACACGGAGGAATTGCAGAGCGCTGTCAAATCCATGTTGGAAATCAGTTCGGTAACGAATAGGGGACGGTTCGCTTCTGGCGACTAGTGGGAGCGAAGGGTTGGAAAAGGGAGCGAAAAGGGGGAGAAAAGGGGCGAGTTGTGGGTTGCGGGTGCTCTAATCGGCTTGCACGTGTAACTTTCGTGCACTTCCGCAAATAGATAAGCTCGTTGGCCGAGACGGTTAAGCTCGAGGCGTGTTTTCATCGGCACCCGGTTAAGTTCGCGTAAATCCCATCGAGCTCCGCGAAAGGAAGGCGTTTAAGAAACTTCACGCGTATTTGCCGGCTGCAACTCGGACTTCGAGCTGCTTTCAGCCTCGATTGGATCACTCCCGACCGGAATTACGCGAAACAAATTCACTGTCTCGCTGCGTGTTTGCCCGAAAACTTAAATTATCGTCGGGCACGGCACGTACTTTCGCGCGTTTATAATTCGAAATGGGTTACGCGAGGCCTGTCCGACGACGAATGCGCCATTTCCCCTTCGCTGACAGCCAAGTCCTCCATCTCGCTGGCAGAAGAGTCACGTTCGTTGCGCACGAAATGCGGTGGCAACGCACGTGCTGTAACAATCTGTCACGGGAATATTCCAACCAGCGTATAGTCGATACTTATGGCGTATGAATTTACGCGCCCCTATTGTGTTCAGAACGGTATCCGATCGGCCCTTCGAACCTAAGGATACGATGCTCGATGTGCAAGTTTCGCATAATCATCCCTGGCGAACCACTATGGAATTTTCATCGCTCGGTGTACCGAACTATTCGATTTTCGAAATATACCTCTGATTTAATTTAAATCTCCAATTGTACCATACTTTTTTCACTTTACGTGCATCGTTTAGTTGGTTATGTTTCAAGTTTCATAGTCGACAAATGATCAGTTTATTTTCGTAATTTAAATAAGCGATGTTTAATCTACGTTGCGAAATTTTAAATTACGCATGCACAGCGTGTTATGTTACAATTAATAGAGAACGTCTATAAAGTGGTACGTGGTTGGAGCACGTATCAGTCGGACGGTAAACAAAAGGCAAAGTTGAGAATCACTGGACCAAACAATTGCGGCACTCTGGTCACTGATGACCGCCATGGCCCCACTGAGAAAACAAGCACCGGTCACTCGTGACCAATGTGCACGGTGATCGATTTTATCGATCTAGCTGGACAGAATTGAAAAAGACTCTATGTCGAATGTCATCTTGTTTGAAATATAATCGACATTTCCGCTGCGTTCCTTTATTACAACGCGATTTAGCTGGAATAAAAGTTACCATTTATTTCCCAATTTCATGCGCTTTTGCATAAAAGTCGCGTTCAATTCGATCACCGTGAAGAGAAACGTCAACGTTTCGAAAATCTACAAAAAAAAAAAAAAAGAAAAAAAAAAAAAAAAACGAAACTCAAAATTGAATTTCCACGAAAAACGGATCACTGTGTGCCTGTCAAAGAGTTAAAATTCCTCCGTTGACAATTCCTTTTTCAATCTATCCGAATGATAGGACGGCTCTTCATCGTGGAATTACAAACAATGGAAACATCGATACCAGACTACCTCACAGCGTAATTTCTTCGCGAGGAACAATTTACCAGGCCCGTCGTTCGACGAGCGTCGTCAAAGGGTGCCCGCGAAACTTTGAAAATGTTAATTAGAATTCATCCCGGCAAAACGGTTCGGAATGAAGCGGAGCACGGTGTCTGATAGCGTGCACGTGCACCTTACATAATTCTATTCAGCCCCTTACATTATTCATCGGCGAAGATCGGGGACCAAAGAATGGCGGCGAAGGCGGAAGCGGAGGCGCAACCGGTTGAAAGCGCCGGAAGGAATCCTCGCGCAGTTTAAAACCGCCATTTCGCGAATTAATTAGACGGAATTCGCTGTCCCGCGGGGTGCTTTCTTCGTCGTTAGAACTGAAACGTCGCCGGACGCTTTCTCATTACCAATGAATTTCATTATCCCGTTTTTTGCCACGAGTGCTATTAATCGACGTTATTCCATTACCGCGGTCCGTAATTGTTGCTAATAGGAATGGTAATTGCTAGGGGCTTTCTTCCATCCGACTGTTAAGCAAATTGATAATCCAACGGGGTAAACTCGGCCCGGGATATCGGTGCAATTAACGTTCCCTGTTGCCTCGATCCCTGGGTCTCCGCTTAAATCTTCCCATCCGATCCGGGACACAACTACCGCGTCACGGTTCATCGGCTCTCGAGTCGAATTAATAATTCCAACAGACCACTCCGAGTCTCTGCCGGTTTTTGCAAATCGGTCCAATTGAAACGAACGAAAACGAGAACGAACGAGTTCCGTGGATGAACCGTTCTTCACTGCCCGCGTGTCGCTCGATGAATCCCGGCGAGATTATGAATATGCGTCCCGCTTAATGTTCATGACAGCGGGAGCCCGCGAGCACCTGTAAAAACAGTCCATCCACTTTGTTCGCGAAAAACCTCGCGAAATTCTTACGAATCGTTCGAGAGTCCGCTAAAATAATGCGATTATCGAGTATTCGGGGGATCGTTCTGAGGGAAAAAATAAATGGCGGCCACGGTGGTCGTGTTATCTCTGAAAATTCGCTCGCGAAAGAAAAGCAATTAAAGCTTCGAGTGTACGATCCGAAGAGTACCCTGGTCGAGGGGAAGTTGGCTGGTTTCCGGTTCGCGTATCGACAGTCGACGCGACGAGAGAAATCGGAGGAAATGGAAGGAAATCGTAGGAAATCGTAACGATATAAGAGAAAGCGACGCGAGGTTTCCGAGGACGTAGAAAAAGTGGACGAGTGACTCACCATAGTCGTCCTCGTAGATAATGGCGACCTTGGTCCAGTTGAGAAACTCCATGATGTCCTGATAAGCGGCGTTGAGCAAACTTTGTGCGGGATAGAGGTTGATGCTGAACTCTTTCGCCTCCGTGTCCAGGTCCAGCCTGGCTTCCAGATGTGGAATGTCCAGTGCGTCGCAGATGCTGTGGATGTGTTGGCCCAGGATGGGATCCGATGGACCGAATACCGCCTGCACGCCGTACTTGACCTGTTGACACGCTGCAACCACCATCCACCATCGTTATTGCATTGATTCGCGAGCCTCGCGAGGATCGGTTGTTCGCGAGTGTAAAATAGAATCGGCGATGTTAATCGGTCGCTTGGCTCGATGCTCGTTAGGGAAATACGGGAAACTACTTGGCCATCTGCCGCTAATTTCCACTCGTGTTGGTTCGATGAACCATTACACGGAGAAATCGGCGAGGCAAGGATCGCGCGACCTATTAAGATCGGGCAGCGTAGATGAGCGGAGAGCGACGTTAATGCGGTGTTAACGGCTGGCTAAACCGAACGTATGACCGTGGTATTCGTTTATGGCCGCTGGAAATTGTTCCACGGACAACCGGAATGCAGATAATGAGGTTACTCTCCCTCTCGGACATATATCATCCTAACGATGCACCGAACGACGCGGGATTAATATTACCTTGGAGGAGAGAAGATGGACTTGGGATACTGAGGGTTCATGGGATATATAGTGTTGGAGTAAAAAAAGTAAATACTAAAATAAACTCTATATCCTAGCGATGTGGAGGCGATCTCTTCCTCTGCGTTTTGTCTTTTGTCTCCCATTTTCTGGAGATATGTTTGACCTGCGTGGGCCTAAATAGACAGGCTAGTTCTAACTGTTCCCCATACAGTTTTTCCAGTGTTTCCACTGGCTACTATTTCTTTGCATTATAACCTCTTAACGTGTAG
>NW_016910883.1:235587-299727 GCF_001483705.2 Eufriesea mexicana
GTGTAGGGATAAATCTTTGGAAATATCCTATTTTAATTTGTAGAAATGTATCCTTAGTTGCGAAGAAGAATATAATTTTTCCAGTCTTAGCGATGTCAAGGGTTCCGACTCAATGGAGGCTAGTTTATGCCTGTATGACCAGCTCCTATGACTACCGGGCCACGACACGTGAGCCAGGACTGATAAGGTTAGGTTAGGTTAGGTTCATTGGCGACCCGAGAGCGATACAGATCATTTTCCTAAGAGTTACAGTTTTATTGGCATCAGCTCCTCTTGTGAATAATAAACTCCGACGAAATCCGACATAGTGCTTTAGCTTATTAACCCCTTCCCGTACTTTAACGAGTCAGACACGTGATGAAGATTTTGGGTCAAACATGAATACCACGAGCCAGACTCGTGGATAGAAAATCGGACCAAACGTAAACATCACGGAATGATGTTTTGCCATGATGTTTTACGATCGTGATCGAATTTCAGTTCCTAGAAGTATGCCACGAGAGTTAGCCACGATTCTCATAATCTCTGTTACAAAGCAGTTGACGCCTACAGTTTGGGCCCGGATTTTGTCGAGCTAAATGGTACGGGAAGAGGTTAAATCCTACACTATATCTCTTCAAATTGTCAACTATGAAGATTCCGCGTGAATATTTAAAATTTACGCGAGGCTGAATCACGTGATCAGGTGTGAGGAACAGAATTTTGAGCTATTGCATAGTTCGAGCAATGAACGAAACGTAATCGTCGCTTGTCAACCTTCTTGGAAATCAAAGGTAACAAGATAAGGAGCCAAGAGTCTGGACGATATCTGATTAACGCTGGTCGAAATTCGACTCGTGTGATCTTGGTAGTTGCAAATTCATTCCTCGTTTCGTCCTTGGTGCAGAATGTACAAAGGGAAGGAGTACGCGTGGCATGACCGAACAACGTGCTTTGAGCGTTATCTTGCCACGATTGCCAAGCAGTCGTTACAGTCCGCCTGGGTGCTATTCAGACCCTAAGTTAGCCAGCCGGTGCCTTTCAAACCTCAGACAACCGGCCCTTATGTCTGCGAGCTAATACATTACACGGGACAAGAATTCAGGGATTCAAATGTCCCGCTGGGAATACCGGATTCCACGTGGCTGTTCTGCGGTCCGAATGTTTCGGAAGGCTGGGACACGTGTTGGATAAAGCGATTACCGTCGCTTGCGGAATTTAATCCTGCCCGCGAGTTTATGACCCTGGCTCTGGTCGCCGGAACGCGAGATATAGCTGCAGCAGAGAGATAGGGATCAAGGATCCGATACGTTCGCAACGAAATATTGCCAATAAGGCGTCCAAGTGAATGAAAACTTGGGGATGAAGACCAGATGAAGGGAAGACAATCGAGTTAAAATATAGGAAGATAATTTAGTCAGCGTGATTCATAAATTTCAGCGTGTACCAGGTGCCTAATCGCATGATCACGTTAAAACATTACTAGAGCTAATTCAAAATGACTGGTTTCAGGATTTCTGTTTTCACAATTACAAAAATTTGCAACTGCCTCTGACAAAATTGTACTGTTTTTTATCCGGATCAAAATATTATAATAAAGTCACCTATTCTCGATTATCATTATTTATTATAGTAAATTTAGGTACACTTCGCAGGTTGCTAGTTCTAATGCCAATAGAAGCATTAGTCCATTACCCGACAAGCTATGAGAACCAAAACATCACGAAATATATCTCCGTAATATTTGCGCTCTTAAAACCGTAATGAAGAGGTAAAAGGAAAATGAAGAACGGAATACCTCGGGTAAAAAGTTCGGCTGAAAGGCCGTTGAAATGGTGACTGGAGGAAAAAAGGAAGGAAATAATCCTTCGTAGCAAGTTCGTCGCTAATCTTCGACCAACTTGCACCAATTTCGCGCCATTTGCGAACGCTTGGCTATAAAGGACTTATCTACTTAGGCGAGTATCCGACTAGCGAGTTTCGGTATGGCGCCTTCGAGGTAAAACGAACCGGTATCTATCATCGTTTTCCGGCCTGACGATACATTACCCTGCGGAATACCTTGCTGAGAATGTTACGCTGCAAGGCAACCCGTGGGACCAGTCGCGTCGTATAAATTACGGCAACGCAGTCAGGTTTTATGGCGCTTCCTGTTTCGGAGGTCCTTCGATTACCTTGCTGCTGGAGGAAAAGATCGGCGGGAATCGGAAGCTAATGGGATAACGGAATTTTCATGGTTCATTATCGGCTGAAATTATATCCGAATTACCCCGTTCTTGGTCTATTCTTTTCCTAATCGAAAGTGGTTAAGTCTGCGATAAAATTCGAGTACCCTGTGGTATCGGTGAGTGGAGCGAGAGGATGTTTAGGCTAGACTATCAGTGATGCGAGAAGCAGACTACCAGCAATCCTAAACGAATGAGTTCCTAGAATATTCCTAGCACGTGGAATTTTTGGATACTTGACAGTGTGTTGCACAAGTGTGTGGTGTAAACGAGTATAAAAACAGATGACAGGAAAGTGTCATAAAAGAGTTGCTATTGAGAGTCCCCTAAGAGAGAATCGCGAGCTGTATTATACCTAATATACAGGGTGTCCCAGCAACGATAGTACTGTGAGTGTTGATTTTATATCTGTGAATGCGAATGAGGTTGAATAAATGAAAATATAAATATATGTGCGAGTGCAGTCTAGTATGAACGATGTTTGAAGAAATGTTTAGAAGAATGTGCCAGAATAAAACATTTATGCGAGAATCGTCAAAGAGGAAACATGGGTACGTAACGGTAAACGCGTTAAGTGCCATGTTGGTCCCCAGGGACGGGTCCAAACTAGGATCAAAAGGTGCTAGCTTTTGGTGTTAAATTCTTCGCCATCTTTGGATCTAACGTTTGAGAATTCCTGTTATAGCAATTGGTACAGTATCTCCGAGTTTTATGAACACTTCGTTCGCTTCCGGTGGCCCACTTGATGACCGAGTCTGGGCCTGAACGGAATGGCAAGCAAAACGGGCTGTGCACTTATCGTGTTAAACCTTTACACTCGACGACTTTTTGGCTACAGAAGAGTAGAAATTCAAAGATTCTCTACTAAAAAATTGACGATACTTTTCTGAGCAGTAAATAAAGAATTGCATAATTATTTAATTTCGATACCTCGCACATTGTTACATTACATTAAATTTGATATATTGATTAATATCGATCTTCCAAATTTTATGAATTGGTCACTGAAGATCACCTCTCGAGTGCAAAGGGTTCATAAGAGTGAGAGGGAGAGAGAAGAATTTTCTAGAATGTGTCAATCAATTTTTTGTTTAAAATAATTTATTACGAGTTGTTTTTATTATTTAAATATTTTTATCTAACTGTACTAATATATTAACTGTTAAAAAACGTAGAAGATATTTACTTCTATCCATTTCTATCCACAAGTATAATCAGAAATGGGGTGATTCTACGTACAGAAACGAATCGGAAAAAGACAATGCATTTTTTGATTCGAAGCTTCGTTTTCGAGAAAATCAACTTTGAATATTCACCGAGTACATGTGCACTTAACTGTGTCTTAGAAGGATAGACCACCAATACATCAATGTCAGTGATACAACCGAGGAGAGGGTGATTCTACATAAAAGAATAAAAGTTTCTCATTCGAAACTTCGTTGTCAAGAAAATCGATTTTGAATATCCATCGAGTGCTCTGATACATCGATGGCTCATTCTCCTTAACCAAACATAAGTCCTCGCACACTCGGCGAATAATTAAAGTCAATTTTCTCAGCAACGAAGTTTCGAATGAAAAAATTTTGTTCTTCATTTTCGATTCTGCATATTCTTCTGCATAGATAATCACTCTTTCACAGGTGTACTATCGTTGCTGTATACGCTATATAATAAATATCAAGAAAAAGAAAGCTCTATTCCCACCACGCCCATTTCTCCAATCCAAACATCGAGTTACCACACATTCGTTCTAATAGCTCCCGAGTAAACAGGTGATTTTGCATTTATCGACGAATGAAAACATTAGTTACTATTTTAGCGTGACAGTACAATTCCTCTAAATCCTCATAAATGTCCCATTCCGCGATTCCCAAAGCTCACCGGTAAAGGATTATTAATACGAGCGTCTGCGGTAATTACGCGTTAATTCCCGTGGCAAAATGCAGCAGGGCGGACCAAGCGGAATGGCCGCTCGGAATGGTCCTGCACCCGGTTCAGAGCCGTCTTACAGCGTGGCTTAAAGGAAAAATCTGGGAAGGAAACGGGAACTGAAGACAAGTCAAAGCAGCTGTCAACCGGAGGACTACCGGCGGGTTAATTTGCGATTTAATCGAGTAATCGTGGTTGGAATTCCGCGGGAAACGAAACCCGGGTCGTCGGGACCCGTGGCTGTTTTCATTTCCGAGTCAGCCACGTTCCGTCTATTTTTTAATATCCGTTCCATCAGCGTGTCCTTTGAGCAAGGAGATTTCGCCGCGGGTAACGAACAACTGAAACCGACTGGGTATAAATGGAGAAATGGACGAAGACAAACGAACTGCTGGCGATGAAGAGGGTCTTGGACAAGGGGTAGCGATAGATAAAAATAACAGAAACGTATTACGCGTTTCTATATGCGCGATAAGGACGCCGCGGGTAGCCATTGTTGGGGTACGTGGAGAACAAGAGGGGGTCGGTAGAGGGAAAAAATGTACAGGGATGAAGAGGGCGCGAGATAATCGTGTGCTTGTTGGGGAGAAAAGTTTATAGGATCTTGGAGGTGGTTGCTGGGGAAGTTCGATGAACTTGTTTGGTAGCTTGAATGGTAAGCTAAGTGTGCCTGATAAGGCAAGGAAAATCTGAACAACAGCTGGGTTAAACAGCGAACTTAACCAACGAAGTATCTTCTTTGTTTTATGTCTTCAGTAGGAATTGTAGCTCGAATAAACATCATTCCAAGATTCCGTTTAATTCGGGGACACCGTTATTCCCTTCACAAAAGGAACAATCGTGTTACAGTTTCGATGGTGGTTGGAGGAGAGAACGAGAAATAACAGAGGACGATACTGTTGTAGATTCAAGGTTAAAAAACGTAGTGTACTCGTATACGCTCAGTGTATATTCAATGAAATAGTAATTTCAACCCTCTCGCTTTTAGTCCGTCGAAGTACTGTCAGTGAACGGAAGCGCACGCTAGAAATGTGCACAGTGTGCATGATTTTTGTATATACGTTTTCTTAAGTCTTGAATCTCTGAATAAAACAATCTGTTGAGAACCCGCGATTTATGACAACGTCGTCATCTATCTTTCCTTAATACAATAAGAATAACTATGGCGGGGGAAGCAAGGGACGTCGTTCACTTATTTTTCGGACGAGCGCAGTCTTAATCTGTAAACGTGCAGGGTTCGGAATACATCACGTACTATCTCATTATCACATTATTCGTCTTATTGCCACATCCAATTTCCACTAAATATCCAACACAATCGTATACAGATAGTACTTGTATACGCGTCATTTGGATGCCGGATATATGGGGTACCTGTACCCAGGAGTCGTGGATGCTGTCTATATGCTGTGCTCGAAGCGAAAGGGTTAATTAAAAATAGGAAAAGAAAAGGATATAACACAATTATAGTCCGATGTCTGGAACCATGGTAATAAACAAAGTTCGACCCGTTTCGTCCAATCGCGGCGAAGAATAACGAGGAACTGACCGCTGAGAGTCAAGAAGGAACAAACGCTTGACCAGTTAGAGCCCTCAACTGTTTTATACCGGTTCCAACTGTCGGAAAATGCTTTAAGACAAAAGTGACAATGTATAACGTTGTCTTTCGACAGATACTTGTCAGAGGGGTGAGCCGTTCCCTCTGGTAAAGAGTATACTTACTGATTTCTTCGATAAATATCCCTGGTTCCAAGAGTTTGGCGTGCAACTAGCTTACGTAATGCGTTAATCCCTTGCCCTACGATTTAAGATTCAACAGCGTGGTCCCAAAACGTAAACAGAATTGCCAAGCCTTAATCCGTCTTAAGTTGTACCAATCGCACACGACTTACGTGGGGTCTGGCACGTGGTGTTTACATCTGGCCCGGTCGACGTACCACGTGCCAGGCCCGTGATAGTCATTTTCGACCCGATCGATGTACCACGGGTCAGACTCGTGATAATCAGTTTTGGTTCGGAAATCTGACCACGAGCCTCACACGTGGTTGTAGGCCAAAGGGTTAAATAACGCGGGAATACGGAGTTGGAATTATCGACGACCCTAGATGAAACCTAGACATCGAGATTCTCGAAAAAAAGGTTCGATATTAAAGTCGTTTAAAAGTATCGACGTCGCCATTGTTCCCGCTGAAAACTAGAGCTCGTATCTCAGCGCCATCCCTAATTCTCTCGGCGAGGAGCACGCGAAAATACCCTTGATACCCTGCTCGGATAGCGCTCGATAGTTCTCGTTGCTCTATTCGCGGGAGCTGTATAAAAGCTCGCAGTTCTCGGCCTACACTCACGATTTCGCTTCCATTATTCGCGATGAATTTTCCTTTGCTTTTGCAGCCAATGAACCGTGCAACCGGCGGGGTAAAACAAAATTTATTCCGCTTATGCCGCTTTGCGCGCCAGGGGGGTTGGTTAGTACGTGTTCCGCGAGGGTGGGATCATCCGCGGAACGTTCGATCAGTGAAAAATTAATTCCCGTTTCGTATTTTGGAAACGCACAGCGAATTGACGCGTAAACGCCGCGATAATTCACGATAGGGGGGCTCTCCTAGGAGGCTCACGGATCGATGCGAGTTTAATTAAAGTTTTTAATTAAACCTGGACTTTTCCTCGGGATTTTATTGCCGCGGTTGGTGTGTCTGCTTACATCGATTTCGCGACCCCTATTCTCCCTTTGATGAGGCAGTATCTTCTTAGGCGTTGAATAAAGGCGGAATGTCTTTGACTGGTTCCTCGAAAAATGGCGGAGTAGAATGGAAGAGTAGACCTCTTGCGAGCACGAGTGGTCAGCAGTAACGTGGATACGGTTCGAGTACTTGGAAACTTCGTCATCGCGAAGCGAGTGAGCTTCCAGCTCGTGGACTATCTGCCAGTCGAAAATATCTACTCGACCGTGTTTGTTGCGCGAGATTCGATTCAGCTGCTCCGCTATAAATATCGAACAGTCGTCCACGACGCAGATACCGTGGAAATTAGAGCACAACTGCTTACAACGATAATTTACGTACTCGTGGTACTCGTAAACTACCCGGTATGCTCGATGGAACACGTGCGTTGATATTTTACTTTTATTACGCAGCCGGGACGCGCATCTCGTTACCGAGACCTCGCGCCGGGATGTTCCTCGAGCCGCGTTGAAAGCCATGAATTACACGGGAATAAGTGACCGTGAATCAAATACTTTTTTTCCGCCCTCCATTCAAGCCAAAGTTCCATTAAAACCGCAGAGTAATACTTGGCGCAGTCACCCCCCAAGTTCCTCGCGTTTGATTTATTTTTCTCAAGGCACAACCCCGGTTAGTCGTCCCTCAATTCATCCTGGGCTAATTAACTCGAAGGGCTGAGGATCAGAGGATAAACTCGCGGTTAATTTGCAGTTAACCGCTCGCTCTGGTAATTACATCATGGACGACAGGTCCGGGCCTATGCGAGGTGTTTAAGCGACGCGGCGGTGATCAAGGTGAGAGGCAATGAAATGGCACACGCGTCGATCTCGCTTGGTATCGAGCATCGGCCATGGTTTTTGGCAGAGTGGCAAAATGGCAAAATGACTAGGCAGGAAAAAGTCCAATTTCTCGGTTTTGCGGTTACACCGTTGTGCCTGGAAACCACACGGGGTTGAAAGAACTGTGGGGTGGTGTAACCTAGAATTGGTTCAACAACATTGTTCATTGTAGCGTTTGCCTGTTACAGGGTATGTTGTTCTATATGTAGATGCATACATACATTTTTTAAATAAAAATGGAAGAAGAAAATATACGTTTATAATACATAGCGAATATACGCATACGAACGTACGTGTTACAGATAGAATGTATATTCTATTGTAAATTGTGAGAGGGCTGCTGGAATGTTCTGAAAGCTTCGACTAAAGGCTTTGGATAATTCTTTAATACTTTACTCTAATTAGCAAATAATATCTCCGTTCGTCTGACCGTCGTTATTTATATACTGCCGCTCGTCGACCATTGTTATTTCGCCTGTATAATGTTTTCCACGGCTACACATCGGCCCTCAGTAAGTCACGGACGATGGGCCACGACTCTTGTTCTTCGGTCTAACTTGTCTTACAAGATATATTTTATTACATTTAAATATTACGAATATAATGTGTACAAAATTCGTAAAAATCTATAAATATTTTCAATAAATTCGGATGTTTTTAAGGAAGAATGAAGAGAATAGTGATACCGAATAGCGATAGAGGACACCGACGTCAAGAGGGAGCCATAAACGGAGAAAGGTTGAGAAACCCTGATCTATATTTCAAAAGGAACGAGGCGAATTTCCGAGGGTGAGAAAAATACGCGACGTGGAATATTTTTCGAAATTGCTATAATAAAAGCAAAGCGATTAAAAAGTTGAGAGATTAGCGGAAATTTTAACGTGACAGTGGTAGACTGTTCGCGAGAGCGAGCGAAGAAAAGGATAGAATGGAAAGCAGCCAACTAAATCTCGATTTGTTTATCACTTCTGTCTGTGTCTAAAAGCTTTCCCTGTTCGACGAGCGTGTCGGGGACAAAAGGAAAAGAACATAATCTCCTTAACGAACCACGCCATGCGAACGCTGTCCGTATCGACGAACGTTCACCCGTGTCTCGCCGTTCCCAGCGCCCTGTCGAGCTTCATTTTCCATTCGTTGACCTTCCAACCTCTTTGTCTCTGCCAAAGGACGTGCCAGCAGTTCTAGCTGCACGAAGGTTACCCTTAACGCGCAGAATTTACCAGACTTTCATTCATGGTAAAACCTAAGACACAGCAATTCTACAGCAATTCTACAGACTGCTACTCCCCTTACTCTCCACGCGTCTTTGCCCCCCTTTCATCCCTACAAATAGAAGTCGATTGAAATTCGAACAGGGATAATAAATTTCACGAATGAATATATGTAACGCGATAAACGAATTCGTTCCACGTTTATGGCGTCCACGTCTACGAAGTTCAATATAGACCAGAGAAAGCAGAGGATAGCCCGAAAAACTTGGAATACTGGTATTTGGCCATCGGCCATCGGTTATCTTGCCTTCTCTCGCGACGACGTTCACGCAAGTTGCAGAATCGACGCGCGTATTTCATCCGGAGAGCCATGGGAATATCGCGTCTTCCAAGTTTTCTATCGTCTCTGGGACGTTGTTCCCGTTCCTCCGCTTCCTCCACGCTTGTTCCCGTCCACGACGATAAATTTCCAAGGCGAGGGAAATTCGCGACGCGTGGAAAGCCCGTGGCCAGTTTGATGGACACGAACCAGTGGACAAACGATAAATCCAGGCTCGATATTATTCGCGAGCGTAACAGGTAACCCGTGGTCATCGACGTGGATCGATTTATGACAGGCTTTGACACCGAATGCGTTTTCCGAGCTCGTGGACGAGTTAAATTCGCAAGAACAGGATAGCTTTGGGTACCAATAATTATTCCAGGACTCGTAAAGCTGTGCTGTCCACCCGTTTGCCAAGAAATCGCTTCAGGAACCGAATGAACGTGGAAACCGTGGCGGACAGAATCTCAGACATTTGCCAAATAGAAACAACCAACGAATTACCGTGAATATGTATGTAGGGATCGGTTGGGTGAATCTTCTGAAATAGTGTTGTTTTACTTCTTAATGGAATAACATAAGTTTATACGTAGATTGACGGCTATGAAACAAGAGGGATTCGCTATGAGCACGTTCCACTTTGACTTCTTACCGACATACTCTTAGACACTCTTGGAGACCGTTAAAGACTGTAGACTGCAGACTGTTCATGACTGACGACTGTAGACTGTTCTTGAGACTGTGGAGACTGGAACTGTCCTTGCACCCTTATTTAAAGCATTCATTCTGTTTTCTTCCATACCCATGCTTTCCTTTCCAGTCATCCCCCTTTCCCACGCAACCTCCATGAGCCAGGTACTTCAATCGATCTAGACGCATCCCTAAACTTTCGCTCGACCCTACCATGAACATTCTTTGCAGTTAATTCGCTTGCGCGCGGTCACTTTCATCCTAAGCCCAAACACACTTGGCATTCTTTCAGGACCGTACTTACTCTAATCCCACATTACAGTTACACGTTTCCTCGCGAGTGTTTCGGTAAACTCGTGGTGGATATAAATTCCCAAATTTTTTCTCTTTTATAAAGAAAACGGGAAATTTCGTGGGGAAAACACAGCAGAACCGCGGAGAAAGTAACTCGAGATCTAGATTGGTCGTCTCGCGAGGAAATTGGTACAAGAATTTTCCGAAGACGCGGAAACTTGAAATTGGCGCAAAGCAAGTTTGCATTACACTCGGTTTACCGTAATAGTTGCTGTATGGTTCAGATTGTACGCCACGCAAACCTCGGTTCATTAAAATTTCGGGGCACCGCATTTTCGCGGGAAAGTCTAATTATTGCGCGCACGAAAATTATTTCAATAATTAAACATATGTACTATACGTTGCCTATTCCGCGATATGTATTTACACGGGCATTATAGAACGGTATTACAACAGTTCTGTTTCACGTGGATTAGAGGATTCCCTTTTGTTAGGGATTCAATAGGTAATACAGCTGGACTGAGATTTAATTTAATTACAATAACATCTACAAATACGAGCTTCCAATATTTCGCTAAAGACGCATCGAAATGCACTGATGGATAATGGCGTGTAATTAATATTGCGAAATCAGTGCAATGCTAAATAATATATTAAGAATAATATGATAATGTAAATAATAATTTAATTAATGAACGACGTAGGAAATGAGAACTGACGCATACGGATGTATAGTGAAAACTAAAATGACAGGGAAGAAGTTACTTAATGTTACGGACGCGACAATGTCGTGAACTATACCTAAGCAAAAAGCCCTGGTTCGCACCACCGGTCACCCTGGCACAAAACATCTCTAACGATGGAATTCAGGAAAACGGAATTCGAACTTATAACAAGGCCGTTTGTTATAAACTCGGTCTATAAAATCTTTTAACAACGTCTCTGATTCTTAGGGATCTCGTTACAATACCTCGCGTTTATATTGCCACGAGTTTCACGGAGTGGAGAATAGCTTATTCTAATACCCGTCTTCTAATAGTTAGCTTCTAATATTCATCGCGTCATCTACAGTAACAAATAGATCTACGTACACACCTGACAGATGAGAAAGATGAGCTGTCAAGGATGGATTTGAACAAATTATCGCCAGAAATATACGGCTTATTTAACCAAAAGTCATCATATTGACATAATCTAGGTAATTGACATGTCGGATATTTTTATTGTCTAATTTCTAAAGTCAGAACCCTGTTTGTTCGTTCTTCGAGCAAAAATATCTGCCATCGATGCTTGACACATCTGGCATCATCGTTGCATCGATGACATAGGTTTGTTCGCTCTTCGAGCAAAAATATCTGCCATCGATGCTTGACACATCTGGCATCATCGTTGCATCGATGACAAACGTGCCCTGACAGCCTTATGAACCTCGCGACCCTATTCTCTGCCAAAATCACACACGCTCGCTGCTTCTCCCACAAACGCTATAAATCAGATCAGGAATGGGATATACCTAGGAGACAAATTTTTCTTATCGTTTCAAATTTCTGTCACAGTGCCCTAACCTCAGTTGACCGATAAAGCGCGGAACATTCGCTGGAAGATGGACAAAGTGGCGAGAAATACTGGAGACAGATAACAAAGACTCGCGGACGGGCACAGGGAACCGTGTATCCTTTTCGTGACCAGCCCTTGTTGGCTCTCCTTTCAACTCCCTTAACGAGGTGGCGAGTGCCGGTTTGTCCTTTGATGTCGCCAATTCTCCGGACCAACCCCCGACCGGCAGCCAACCTCGCTCAATCAGAGTAATTGTGCGTTAAACCTCTTCGTCTGTCGTGAAATCAATATCGCGTCATCCGAGGACTTCAGACTCGTCTTTTCAAACGTTATATCACCGTCTGCGTCACATTCATTCCCAACTCTTGCTCCGCACCCTCGCGTTGCTCGGGCTACCCCTATACGCTGCCAACTTGGTGCCGGCGTTTCGATTTTCCGGATTCTTCGTTGTTTTCTTACTTGCAAGACTCCTAAATGGGAACGATCGTTGGATCGGGGGAAAAAGTATACAGAAACGGCCGGAGCAGGAAGTGATCATCGATTGATCACGAGATGGAGGCCATGTATGGCAACCGGTTGATTAAGAGACAGTTGGCAGCGTAGGATAAATTCCATGTATCGTTGCAATCGAAGGTACAGAAATTAATTAAAATTCTTGGTGGAAATGGTAGCTGTTCTGACGTCCATCTTCCGTTAACTTTACCGTTTTACTTTAAATGGCACCTGGTCTCCGGCAGGTGTTCCACGGGAACGTCCTAGTCGAGTCGTCTGGTCTTTAATAAGGCGCACAAATACAGCTAGTGGAAATTCTTGCTGACCTCGAGTCCTCGTCCGTTCGCGAGGTGCACATTAATGCAGTTGCAGATATTGCATCTGCCTATCTCCCTCATCTTATACCATAACCTTCACCCTTATTTTTTTAAATAGGTTTGACTATCACGTAGAAGAATATAAAACAATCTCCGGGGAAATTAAAGTGGACTAAAAAAATAAAAAAGACATTCTCGTCGTAAAACAGGCGAGATATTAAAGTTCGCGTACCAGATAAAAAGAAGATAAAATAAAATTTGCTTCTCGTGAACCGGGATACGCATGCACCAGCGATCTCTGTTTCCAACCCCCCAGATTTTAATTTTGCATTCGTTCCGTAATCTTATCCAGTCTGTCCTTTTCTCGCCCATGTATACATATGTCCAATGAAATCGACTGACGAAAGGAACGTATCCAGAGCAGGGATGCAAATAGAAGGAAACGAAAATGGAAAAAACGTCGATAAAGTCGATTTATGACGCACATCGCGCAGCGCTGCAACGGAAGTATATTTCGGTAACAAGGACGGTGGATGTCGAAGTCGCGAATTCAAATTGGAATTCTTTGAATTGAATTCGATGTCAAAAGTCGAACCCAATTGCGCGATGGATTCCGATGGATCGGAATCGGATTTCCAACCACGAATTTATCCCAAATTAAATATCATACCAATCTCGGGATACCGTAAATTACACCGGTTTTAAGATATGAAACGTTTGCTGACGACTCGAGGGAATATTAAGAATCGGGGAATCGAGCAGCATTGACCGCGAGAAAAATTTTCCTCGCGAGAAATACTGAAATGAGGGTGTCTTTTGCGGCGTCCGCGACAAATTCGTGGTAAAAGAGCGGTAAAAGGGGAGAAAACGAAATTCGAAGAGAAGCGACATTAAGGTTATCTGTTTGTTTCGGTAAAAGAATAACACATGGGACAATAGCAGGGAACGGAAATCCTTTCTTGACGATCTTTGCCCTTTCTTGGCAAGCATGCCAGAAATTACGAGCGCAAAATGAGGGTGAAAGAGGAAAAATTGTTGATAAATGGGGCTCGGAGGATGAGGCAGGATGCTTTTAAAATAAACGAGCATCGCGCAGTTTTTAGACCCGTATTCCTCGCGTTTTGAAATCTCTCGAGCTTTTCGTAAAAATATCATTCGAACGTTCATATAAGATCGGAATACCCGTTTGAAAGAGAAGATATTTTTTACTCCAGGTTTTTGTGCCAATGATCGTGGTTAACCCGATATTATTTGATACGTACTGATATTCGCGCTAAAATCACGAAACAAATATTTCGATTAAGTATAACGCGGAAATGAATATTCCAGAGACATAAACGCGATTATAAATTAGAAAAAGAATATACGTACGAATTATTAAATTTATTATCGGGAAAAATTAACGAGAAGATAAATTCGCGATAAAAATTCATAAATTATTGGATGAAGAAATTATTATATAACAAAATTTAATAAATTGCCGGTTTTTTAATAAATTTTAATTATTTGTTAAAGAAATCGGTAAATTGCGAATCTTTGGTCCAGTTCATTTCTTGGTTTAGTTTTGGACTGGACAGGACTAAACTTTTATGGGGGTGGGTCGGAAATGCGATTGGAGTGGACAATACTCATCAGCTGGCACCATGGGCTAGCTGGTCCTCCACTTCGACCACACTCCTAATATAATTTGACAATAATTTTTTAATACTTTTAATTTAGAGAATTGGACATTAATTAAAAATTTCCTACTTATTTTTATTCTTAAATTCAGTGTTCCATCTCTGAAGCCTACTGGAATTAATATTTGATCTGGGTAAGAAGAAAAAATATTCTAAAATACCGTGTACCTTCGACCCAGTGACAAAGTTATATTTAATTTCACAATCTTATAATAGTCCTCAGAATCGTATACCAAATCGATAAGTTTTCACGAGAATAGCAACAAGAACCACGTATGTAGTGCCCTAATCGTGTGGCCCAAATTTACATCGAATGACAGGTTTATTTTGCATCTGCTCCACTTCCCAAACTTCTCGAGCTCGATATAACCTCAACCTGCTTCAACGTCTGTAAAACCTAGATAGAAATAATATTCCATTTTTACCCGTGAAGAGATTGTACGTATCAAGTATATCGAAGAATATTTCCCGAGAAATTGGGTTCGTCGTGCTATTCAAATATCGCGTTGAAATTAAAAAGAGGACGTTAAAAAAACACTGAGAGAAACGTGTACAGATACATCAGTGACTGCCAAGAGGTGAAAATTCGAAAAAGAGAAGAAATCGTGCGTTGATTTTCGACTGACCGCTATATCGGGAATTACGGAGCGAAATGGCGGCGGTGGTAGCAGGATTCTGAGCGCGATAGGGGCACAGATGCTGCCCGGAGAGGAGCTTAAATCGCGAAAAGAGCAGCGGCTGCACGAACGTCGTTGACCCGGCTCTGAAATACGATCGCCGGATACGCTTGGCTTAATCTGTGCTTCAAACCTTTCAGACTGGCCGTAGGCTCCATTATTTGCAGATTTCGCGGTGCCGCGGCTGCTGCTTTCCGGCCGTGAAATACCCCTGCCTCGAACCGGAACACAGCCAAAAGTATTGCACGTACATCCGATAAGGAAACGAGAAGACGCGAAACATCCACTTCCGACGGAGGTTAACGAAAAAATACCAACGGATATTCTCTCGCGTAAACAATGAGTGAACAATAGTCGGTGAGATGCTGGCAAAAGTCAGAGTGTTGCGTGCAGAATACTGTAACTCTCTCGATTAGAGTTTCGAAGGGGTTGTAAGGTCCGTAAAGATTGAGGATGCAGTCTGATCAAACTCAAGTGACCTGGACCTGGTTAGGGTTTCAAAATGGTAGCAAATTGGCGCTCATTGATTTTAACGAAATATATGGAAACGAATTGAAGTCGTAGATTGAGCTCAGTCTGCTGGTTAAGGGACTTTGGTGAAGAGGAATTGTGGCGAAAGGGTGATTTTGAAGTTTGAGTATGTCATGATTGGTTGCTGGGTGCGTGTTTTTCTGTTGGTTGTGTATATCTGTAAGGAAATACCATAAAATGATTTCGGTGTTTCTTGGTGGTAAGGGATGCTTAGATGTGAGACTCTACCCTAGAAACAAACCATCGATTGGACCGGCATGCAATGTATGTATTCGGTGTTCAATCGTTCGAGTCGTGAGAAACGGTTTTCGGATTTTTGGTCGAGGAAACACAGAAGTCTTTAATCGCCTTGTGCCAGTCGAACCGAGAAATTGTCAAGAAATCTATATAAACCATTGCTAGATTATACGATCCCTCCGTTAAGAAGTCTCACCCAGGAATCCTATCCTATATAAACAAATTCGGACCCCTGTGGTCATTGTCTACCTCCGTGATTTATGGTCCTTTGCTAGGACCATTCCTTTGCTAGAAACAGGTAGTATCCTGGTGACACGAGTGTCCGTGAATCACAATAAGAGTACTGAACACGTCAACAACACCCAGCAACCCTATCTTACATAAACAAATTCGGACCCCTGTAGCCATTGCCTACCGGTGTTTTATGGTTCTTTGCTAGGACTATTTCTTTGCTAGGATCATTCCCTTGCTATGACCATTCCTTTACTGGGACCATTCTCCTGTTAAGACATTCTCCCTTGCTAGGACCATTCCATTACTGCGACCATTCCCTTGCTAGGACCATTTCTTTACTGGGACCATTCCCGTTAAGACATTCCCTTGCCAGGACCATTCCTTTACTGGGACCATTCCGCTGTTAAGACATTCTCCCTTGCTAGGACCATTCCATTACTGCGACCATTCCCTTGCTAGGATTATTCCCCTGTTAGGACATTCCCTTGCTAGGACCATTCCTTTACTGGGACCATTCCCGTTAGGACATTCCCTTGCCAGGACCATTCCTTTACTGGGACAATTCCATTACTGGGACCATTCCCTTGCTAGGACTATTCCCCTGTTAGGACATTCCCTTGCTAGACCATTCCTTTACTGGGACCATTCCCTTGCTAGGACTATTCCTTTTTTGGGACCATACCCCCGTTAGAACATTCCCTTGCTAGGACCATTACTTTATTGGGACCATTCCCTAGCTAGGACCATTCCTTTACTGGGACAATTCCCTTGCTAAGATCATTCCCTTGCTAAGACCATACCTTTGCTCGAATCACGTAGTGTCCCGCTACTACGAGTGTCCGTGAGTCGCAATAAGAGTAATGAACACGTCAACGAGTAATGTCACGATAATGAACAAATGAACCAATTCTCAACTCGACTCGAAAAGTTCGATCCCGGGACCAAACAGGGCGAAAGGTATCCAAAATGGCTCACGGTCGAGTTTCTTTCGGGCGAGGGAATATACACGTTCACGGCCGAGGAAGCTCCGTGCGGAAGATGGAAGATCGAGAAGCAGCCGTGGAGGGCCTCTATTCGTGCAAGACATCGAGTACAGAGACCTCGAGAGGTGCTCTCGAACACGTGACGAGACGTGACGTTGCACCGAGTCCCGCTTTCTTCGGCTCCATCCACCGTTCAGCGTACTACGATCCTCGCGAGCCACCACGGATCTTCGAATCCCGGTTCGACCGCGAAACTTGACAAATCTCCTCGTACCGTCCAGATTTAACTGTGCATTCACGACCCGGAAATTTATTCGCAACGAACACGCATCGCTTACTCCCGGCAGATCGATGCACCAGGTGAACGTTATTGCGAGGTGTACAGAGTGCAACATACTGGAAAAATATGATCTACGCCTGCTATTTTCATCGTACACACTGGACCCAGTTGAACAACGCGCAAAAGTGAACGCCAGGTGATTCTTTATGTAAAAATAAGAAAAACTATGAAACACGGTTCGTTCGTTTGTGCCTTCGTTTTTTGGGAAAATGTTATCGAGTGTTTTATGCCTCTGTGATTAATTAGGTTTATTGCATCTTCCTGCTTCATGCAATCCTAACTTCCGTGATATTTCATTTGGAACTAATTTGAAACAACATAACCGCGTAATTAGAATTCGCGATTCCGTTTATAAATTTCTCTGCAGAATTAATTTGTTATCTCGATTCCTACTTCAAATTGTTATACATTTCTGTTAATTATCGTTAATGTATTTTTCTTTCATTTGTGCTGTTATTTTCTTCGCACTGGAACACGTTATTAATTTATAGAAAAAAATATTACAATCGTGCTCGAATATTCTTATATATCAATCGAACAACGTATCATTAGTTAAACGTGCACAGTTACATGACACCGAGAAAACAAGTTCATCAATGTCATAATTGACAAAATAAAACGTTGGCTAAAAATTTCTATCAAGTTTGCCTAAACTCCAACAGCTTCTAGATATCGCGTAAACATAATTTGCGAACACTATACGCGTATCATGTCACTCAACGAACCGTAGCTTAGCCGTGACAGCGTGTCTACGCAGCGAATTTCCACAGAGTAATTTTCTCAAACGGTAAGTGGAAGATGAAATTTTTATTTCACATTTTCTTCTCAATTTTCCTCAAAGAAACACGCTGCGTGCATCTGAAAAAATTTCACAAATCCCTTCCTCCGGAATAAATCAATCTATTCGAGTACTTCTTCCCCCACCCTCGGGGCCCTCGTAAAAATCATCGATCCTCCGCGTCTCCGCGTGCGAGCTGTTTGAAATTCGCGCCGCGATGTTCCTCCATTTTCTAACAGCCTAACAATCGAACCGGCCGCCGTGAAATCCGCGTTCCGTTTTGGCTGTATCGACAGAAGGTCCGATAACCGGGCACCGTTTATCCGGCACGTATGCATATAACCGTAAAAACGTAAAAACGCCCCACGGCCGGCGCAGATAACGCTTTATGCGAAACAAACGGTTCTGCAAGCTTCATCTCGGTGGCGCGCATTTGCATGCATACAACCGTTGCCGCTCGCCGGCGTTGTTCCCTTGTTCTCGAGAGCCTTACAAGCGGTTTCGCGGAAAGCATCGTATCTCGAGGCCTGCCTTTGGCGACAGCTCTTCGAGCCCGGCGTCGTCTAAAGCGGCGACTAGAACGATAGGGATCCTCGTAAACGAAAGGACCCGACCGGTGTGAATGGAAAACCAACGGCCGAGGAATCTTCGAACAATAACTCCGAATATGACACCGTTTCGTCTAGGGAGACGTTTCAACGGTAACAGGAGATGTTCGAGCTCGATAGGATTTAGTCGACGATGTTCGAAAATGGGTTCACATGAACGTCCCGTTGTCGTTATCCGGACAGAAATTGGCGACACAACATTGGAGACGTTGTGGCACCACGCGGAGTGGAGAGGTGATTAGAATCTGTGGACTCTAGCTCAGCGAGTGTGATCGTGGAGGAAAAAGGTAGGAACATGAGGAAATGGGAAAAATGGACAAGTGTCTGCTGGCTTCTAGCCACGGAACCAAGTGTCTCGTAGAGATAACCGTATGACAGAGTTTTGGCTGACCGCAGAGGCCTGGGCCGCTCTCTGTCAACGAATTTTAATCCCCGCCATCTTGGACCAGTCGATGGTCCGTCACTCTTGTCTCTCCTCATTTTCTCTACGTATTTTCTCCATTTTTTCTGGAAAATACGACCCCAGGAAGAACGGGGAAGAGGAAAACACGGGATACCGATCGATAAGTACTCTTTCGCTGCGTCAGGAGGCACGAGGCGATTGCACGAGAGCGAAGAGTGGAACCGGGCCGAAAGCGGACAGGCTCGTCGGTCGATCTGAAACTCGATCATCCGTTCACCGTACGGGACACTAGACGATTTAGTAGGAAGAAAAAGAGTAAATCCATTGATCTGATTTTCACGGTGACTACCTTTACGCGAGGGACACGTTGCGCGATGAAAACGGCACAGCTGACGGATTACTCGGTAAATACTGAATGCCAGCCTACATTTTCAAAGGGACCATTCACGCTGCCACAGAGTTTCCCCTGTCCGTTTTATCGCGGCTTTCTCTTGGTATCACGTTATTTGTCATAGCAAGAACGCCACGAGTAGCCTTTCTTCGCTGCGAGGGTTTAGAGACTTAGGGGGTGCAGACCTGAAGACGTCGTAAAGCAAGCTATACACGACACGGTGCTATACACACGTGTCGTCGTCATCAGTGCTATAAATACGTGAAACAGCGTCGTATAACTTCCAACTGTCTTCTTTTTCATCGCCATACGGCTAAACATTGGCCCCCTCCGTTTTAATTTCCAGCATTTCGCGAATTAGGTTAATCAAAATGGGAAAAAACGGAAAAGGAATTTTTCAGCTCGGTAGAGGAGAATATTATTCAATATATGAATGCTGCATTCGATTGCTCGATGGACTCTATGCGAGAAAAGGAATTATACGATAATGTGAAACACAAAAGCAGGATTTAAACTTTGTTTTCAGTGAATATGAAACAAAAATTGACTTTATTTATGGCACTTGTATGCAGGTTTACCAATCGAGCACGGTTTTTAAACTGACCGCGTCTGGTCAGGATTATTGTAAAAACCACCCCCGCTGTGAAATCACGAACAAAGGCCAAACCACTGACATTACGATGTATCCGTTTTCAATTTATCCCGCATCGTTGGACTCCGTCAAAAATCAAACTTTTCGGCTCGGTAAACGTGACAGGGTAGGCTGTTGCAAATCGGCATAGATCGGTACCCGATGTGTATTTGACAGTTGATAGATGCAGGGCAATGCACGTGCCTCTTTAATAACCACGCCACGATCAATCCTATTATCTCTGGTCAGCTTATATAACGCCGACGAGATAAACTTTCCTCGAGGCATCGGATAAGCCGATTTCCACACTGCCTTTAATGTCATTCCTCGTCCACTCTGTCGGTGTTTTGAATTTTGTCGCGTTTAACCCACGAGGAACGATGCAGTGGAGATAGAGAGATCGACGTCAAAGTCGATATTACATTTTCCCAGGGAAAAATTAACGTTACAAGTTGAACGAGGTTACAGTCACACCGTGGGCGTTTAACCTTTTAGCTGTGACGAGGTTGGTCGCGATACTGCACTCTCATATGGCACGGTCTGTCGCAAACTGCGAGTAGACAATGTAGAATTTGTGTCTGTTTGACATCTATGTCTTTCGCCATGAGTTTATGTCACGCTAGAGTCACGGAAAAGAAATGATAATGGCGGACAGTTCAAAAGGCTGATATAGACGAAAGTTATTATGACAGCGGTGCATCCTAGCTAACAGGTCAATAGTCGTTCTACTCTCCAGGATACTCGATTTTACTCGATTTTAATTGAAAAAAAGATACCGTGCGTTCATGTCAGACTAGAGTTACGAGAAGGAAATTATAATGGCGCGCAGTTCAAAAAGATGACACAGATGAAAGTCATTATGACAGAGGAGCACCGTGGCTAAGAGGTCAATAGTCGTCCTACCCTCCAGGATACTCGATTTTACTCAATTTTACATGATTCTATTCGATTCTAATTGAAAAAATGATATTATGCGTTTATGTTAGACTAGAATTACAATAAAGAAATTATAATGGCGGACAGTTCAAACGACTGACATAGACGAAAGTTATTATGACAGCGGAGCATCGTGGCTAAAAGGTCAATAGTCGTCCTACCCTCCAGGGTACTCGATTTTACACGATTTTGCTCGATTTTAAACGAGAAAAAGAAATCTGATGAAATCATCGCTTACCCTTCTTCGACGCGTGGAAGGAGTCATCTTTTGGCACGTATTGTATATCGTATTCCAGCGTCGTTTTTGGCAGAATGTGCCTCTCCTTGTTGATCTTGTACACGGCATACTTGAAGGCCAGCTCTGTACTGCTATCCTTTTGGTCATGAGTGAATATAGCACCTGAAAGCAATCAACGGCGATCGGGTGAGTCGATCGGACAGAGCAAAGTGGTTCGTTAAATATCGGTTTCGCGAACGGTGGCGGAATTCGCGATCAAAATGCACCTTTTCATGCCAATATACTTAGAAACCGCTGACCCCGCTATTCTTTTCTGACGAAGGACAAGTGCTCTCCTGCGCGGTCTATCGGCACAGCAATCTGCCACGCGTCTTATTAAATCTCCCGCGAAATCCCCCGCAAAACAGGGGTGAAATTATTTCTCCACGCTCCTCGAACGTGCACTCGGAATCGTGACGGAGATATTTACCGGATCATCCGGTCGATTGCGGCGCGACGACGCGTGAAAGGTGCTCGAGGATGGCAAGACGCGGTCAATTTGCATACCGAGGGTCCATCGTACCACCCCCGAATGGCGGATTCTTCGAGTTCTCTTGCCAGCTGAGAGGCGAGGTAAACTCGTTTACTAATTGCTGATCGATGCTTCCAAACTGAGCGAGGTCGCCTGTCAGGACCGTGTCAAGGACTTGGGCCGCGTATATAAATGCACGGGCGTATCGCTTGCAGCAACGAAGCGTTTAGGACTCTGACGGCTAGACGTTTGACACGATTACGTATCGCGGAAATGACATTAAACCCGTGAGAATCTCCGTCCCAGAAGAAAGTGTCCCGGGCCGTTACCAAGTTTAGTCGCAACAGAAGCGGCCCTCCACGCGCGCAAGTCGATTCCGTTGTTCGCAAATCCGATCAAACGGTGAACAAAGGCATCTCGCTCAAAGCAGCCATGCCTCCGTGAAATGAAAACAGGATTTCCGGGAACACAATCATGACGAGACGCGTCCTGGCAAATTTTATTTCTCTATTGTCAACACTCTGCCAAAGAAATCGAACAACTACGATCAGCCTGCTTTGAGGGTGTACCTTGGATGGGAAAATCCAATTGCAATTTCTCATTCTCTCGGGATAGAGAAGAACAGGGAGGGAAGCCGATCTAAGAAAATTCCCGAGTCTGGAAAATAAAAAAAAAAAGAGGAAGAAAAAAGGAGCAAGTTCGACGTGCAAAGAAACAAGCTAGCTGGACGTATCTTATTTCCCGAACAATTTCCACCGGGGGCCCGCCCCTTTTGAGTTACACTCCAGCACCCTTCGCTTTCAGGTTATTTATAGGATCTGGAGGATCCAGGTCGCCGTTATCCGTCTCCGTTTCATCCGTTCGCATAATTAATTAGGAGGGACGCGGGTATTAATCGGTAGCCGTGCAAGGACTGCCGGCGAGGTATCGTCCTTTTGCCGTTGAAAAATAGCCGTGTCCAGTGCAACGGGGAGTTATCAATTTCCAGGCCATGGGCTCCTTCAGGGCCGCCGCTATCTGAAATCCGGACGCCCGCGGCCGCGACAGTGACAGACGAGAGCGAGGTAATCGGAATGTCGTCGCTTTCACCGGCTTTCCTATCAACGCGCTCGCCCCATTCATCCCGGCTACGGCTAATTGACCGAACTACAGCCCCGTATCGCAAACAACTCCTGGCTCTGGGTCAGGAACGTTCTACGGGCCTTTAGCTTTTTTCCGACCTCGACAACGCCGCTGGTCACGGTATACGGCCGGAGGGTGCTCTCGAACCAACTATGAATGGCTAAACAGACTCGCGGATGTCCTTCCAATGGCCAACCCTGCGATTTCCTGCGGGAAATACCCTATTTCAGCACGACTTTCATCGCGTCCCCCAATACGAGGCTGACCCCTATCAAAAATCGAGGCCAACCGTCCGATTCTAAGGGACGTTTCTCCCCCTCGTTCTCGAGTAACGCGTTTCCTTCGGAGTTTTCTTCGACTCCATAGCCAACTTCGTATGGACACGGGAGAACAGCCTTGGGCTACGCTTCGGGTCTATCCTGCGGACGCAGGGAGCGAAATTGCAAGCGCCATTGAGTACTCGTTGGTCAAAAGATCCTCTTGAATATTAGAACTCCGATCCTCCTTTTTTCAGACTCGAACCTTTGAACCGTTATCTGTTGCTTCGAAACAGAGAGAAGCGGAGGATATTGTTCAGTGACCTCGACGCCTATTCCGTTTCGAAATAACCCGGTGTGCGGGGCTAAAAGCCGAGGCTGCTGAAACATCCGCGATACGCAACGGTAATCTCCGGCTAGAAGATGGCGGAACAAAAATCCTACAAATCGACTAACTAGTGGAAGAGGAAATACAGCTGCAGCCAGCTTTGTAGCGCTATACCGGGGCACTCTGCCGCGCTATTTCACCCTTTTTCCCGACCAACCTTTAGCTCCTCCGGCGGTGTTCCTTCGCGTGGTTTTGTTTCGTTCGTCGTCCACCGGCTAATCCATTTATCGGCGAATAACTCGACGAAAGAGTCGAGTCGACGTTTATCCTGCAGGGCTCGGTGGTGTGTAACTGTTTCTAGAAGCAGGCTCTCTTAGAAGCGGCGATAAGTACTCGGGAGAATCGGTAGAAACGCAGACCGCTTCTTTTAGCGGTTTCTTCCCTCAACCCCCGGGAGAACCATCCCCTTAACGGCGGCGTTTTATCATTCGTCGTTTAAATGTAGAGCAAAAGGCTTTTCACGAGATAAAGCACGCCGGTCGGCCGGATTGTTTCCTTCGGGAGTTCGTTCCAGGCGAGAGTTATTGCCGCCAAGTGGATGGAACATCTTGCGCTGTTCAGCGGCAGGGAAAAACATCCGCGTCGATTCCTTTCCTCGGAGACACTCCCGATATTGAATTGCCTCTGTCCCTTTGTATGCGCAGGTTTAATTGATCGTTCGATGGGCACGTGGAAGTTTAGAGTAACGCGGTGCAAGAAGCAGCAAGTTTGTTATTTTCTGATCGCACGAGCGGTGAGCACTCGGCTTGTATACTCTAATGTCCGTCTATTTCATCGATTTCACTCGAAATTTTATGGGAAAATTCTTTTCTTTTGTAGTACAATGAAGAGCAAAACCGAATCTGTACTACGTTATTACTTTGAGAGCAGAAATCGTACGACAACACTCAGGGGGGCAAATATAAAGACCAAAGCCTGTACTTTCACACCCCCAAATTAAATTTTTATTTTGGGGGTTCTCGTAGTAGAAAACAAAGACAGTTTTTCGTTTAAAAAATTGTGAAAATTCACGACAACAATGCTGGTAATTCCCTCAAAAATATTTTTTCGGGGTCCAAATTATCACGAATCGAATCATTCGAATCTTCAGTAGTTTCGACTTTTCAGAAATCCCATAAATCCTAATTTGCGATTTTTTGTTGACAAGTGATTACATGTAGAATAGACGATTGTTTCATCGAATTTCGATCCTATTTGTTATAAGTATAAAAATCAGATAGCATTTTACACTGTTGTGTGTAAATAGAACTGTACTCGGTGCACACGCTATCATATTAATTTTTCTAATTACTATCATGACGGTAGTATACTCTTCAATCAAAATATAATATAATCACTTGGAAATAAAAATTTCTTAAAATGGGAACTTCAGTGGTCCCTATTCCTAGTAATTAAAACCCCCCCAAAAAATTTTTTTCTGTGGAACTATCAGCGCTTGAATTTTTCCAATTTCCTAAGTGAAAAATTATCTCTGTTTTTCCGAGTAGAAAATAAATTTAGGGGTGCGAAGGTGCAGGCTCTGTCCTTCATATTCACGCCACAAATGCAGTAAGATTTCTTATCGCATAGTAACAGCTGTTCAAATATTAACGTAGTATAGATTCAATTTTATTCTTCGCGGTATAAAGTATCAATTTCACGCTGACTCGGATAAAGATGATACTCTTACGGTAGGAGTTTATGACACTTTTGTTGCGATATTTCCATCTCATCGACATCGCGTCAATCGCGAATCAAGCCCCCGGTACCATTTATCGAGAAACATTATCGATTCGCGAGGGATCCCGCGGGTTAAATACTGAATGTTCTCGAGTCTATTCACGAGACGATTCTATGCAATCTCACGATTTCCGTATTAAGTATCAATCGATTGAGCGCGAAGTATCTCTTTAAAGGAACGTTGCTAATGATACGTATTGGAAGTCCTTTCCTCCGAATAACGATCATTCCGCCAGACGTTCCTTGGCCAATGGATCGTCGGAGAATATATTCTCCCGACTTCCTTTTTTCCTCCCAGTATCTTCACAAAGCATCAGAAATCGCGGTTCCAAGTAAACTCGCCGAAAAATACTGCAAGCTCCCGAACGGGGTGGGAACTCAACGAAGTATCGTTGATTTATCGTGCAAGTTGAGCGGTGTACAAGAACACCGGTCTGAAAGTTCGGAACAAAACGATAAAACTCGATTCTCCTTGTGTCCTCACTGTCGGGATTCTGTCGAGTAAACAAACGAATTATCAATGGAACCGGGTTTCTAATAAGTCAACGTCCCGAGGGTCGGAAGAAAATGGTCGCGACCCGGGTTTTAAAGGGGTTATCCACGTCCATTTTCGTCGTAATCTTCGCGAATCCCGGTGGGTTTAGTACGAGGTGGTCGGGATTTCAACAAATTAATCTCTATCTCCGCGGAATTACAGCCGCGAACGTAGTCGGTACACTGGAACCCGAGCGGGAGCCAGGGAAATCTGAAATATCGCAAGGAAGCCGAGAACTTAATCAAGCGGTCGTTTGCTCCAACAGCTTTAAATCCGCCATTTTCCTTTTCCAGCGAGATTCGAGAGGTGTTGCACCTTCGATCTCACTTTCGCTCGGCGAGATTTCCCTGTGATCCTTCGTGCAACGACCGTGTAATTATTCCCAACTGCACGAGTGTCTCGCGACGTGCTTCTTATTCTTCGCCCTATATTTATTCAGCAATGGCGGAACCAAGTTAATTCGAGCCACCCGTTGGAAGAATAACCCGACTTCTCGTTATAACGCGGCGATATCAAGGAACTACCCTCTGTAAAAGAAGGTTAGCCGCATAAGCCCGGGAAAAGAAGTAAAAAGGAGCTGGCATTATGTAGCACGGCTTCCCAAGGAAGGGCTGAAATCATTTCATTTAGCATAATGGCCTACTACGCCTTAGGAAGGGTCTTAAAAATCTCACCCCCTGCCGTCTCTCCAATTTCGTACAGATATCCAGGCAAACGCAACAATGCGTCAGGAAGTTGATCATATTTCTTCGGGAAACAATGATAATGAAGTTGGAATTCGCCAAGGGTTGGAACTTGGCCGGCGTAAAATTTTGCAACTTTCCCAACCCCGTATTTTACTTCGCGCCAGTTTCAGCGGGAAAGTAATTGCGTTTCCGGGAACAACGATACCTCGCGTCTAACTTTGATTCGATCCGGGAAAGGGGAATCGCGAAAGGAGAGGCAACTTCTACGTTTGAGGATAATCGAATGAAAGAAGTTCATCGAAACGGAGCTCTAAGAATTACATTTGCTCGCGCGAGTAGCTGATATCGGCGAATTATACTCGTGCCCTTTCGTCGTTTAGCTTCTTTCTTTCGCGATGCAATTTTTAGGGTTGCATCGATGCATGCGAGTCACTTGTAGTCGCGATAATTCAGATTTCTAGTATCGTAGGATTAAGGACCCTAAACAAAGGAGGACTATAAAAGAGAAAGTGGGAGAAAGTGAGTGGACAGGACGAAAATCAGAAAACGATCGTCAACGAACAGTCCATCAGTGGGTCTGCAATATTTTTAACGATCGAAGGGGCGAGGGTAGTTTTAGGAGCAATTAGGAAAAGTGAGGGACGATGATCTGAAAAGGGGTGTGTTCTCTGAAGCTTGAAAGAAATCGCGAGGAGAGTCTCTTAAAATTGTTTTGTGCTGTCTTTTCGTTATACACATCATTGTTTAACCAACCCCTTTCTATGTTCAATCTTATTTAAATAATAATATGTATAGATACTACAGACATGATCCCAAATTATGTTATTGAGATTGGTGTTGGGTCTATTCGGACATAAATATGTGGAGAGTTTGGATTCTACTATATGCAGAAGGAAATATTGTTATTTTCAAATTCCCTTGCTCTGCTATTAATATTTTGTACCCTCGTTATATTAATATACGCTTTGCAAGGGATGCACTTGGGTTATCACTTTCTTCAGCAAAAATGAACAAGTGACATTTTGAATTCTTAATCTAATTCTCGTTTTTGAGGATTAATATTTCTCATCGCGGGATAGAGTTGAATTTGTTTCACGAATATCCTGTCTGATTCTCAGGATATTCATTTTCCGAGAACTTCATTGGAAAACATCCAATTTTCCTTGATAACTATATCGCAACCTTAATGCTCTCTTTACGGTGGGTACGTACATGCGAATCAGAATTTAATATATTCGCAAGCTCCTTTGCGATTTTATCAGCGCTTGTACTTTACCGTGAACGTGTACCCATTCAAGCGAGCTTTCAATGCCTATTTATTCCGCGTAAATTTATTTCATTTTACAATAATTTATTCGATAATTAGATCCTCGAATTCTGTACTTCCCAAACCTGACAAGATTCTATCGATATTTATATAAATAATTTATGTAAATAATACTTTGGTCAAATTTATAATTAATTTCTCGGATAAACTTGTACTCCTCCAAAATGGCGTAAGTTTCACGGAAAAAGACACCTGCGATTGGGGAAAAGGAGAGAATTTCGAGACGGCCGGATGTAAATTCGAAAACTATCGCGGATTCGTTGAGACAAAAAGCAAATCGCGGAGACGGTGGAGACAAAAGAGACAATGGATGAAATTTTTGAAATTCAAATCCAGTGCGTTTGTTTCGAAAGGGAGGGTGCATCGTTATAAATAACGAGGGAAGCTCGCGATCTCCGATCTCAGAGGAAGCTGCAAGTAACGTGGAATTTTTTCGTCGACGAAACGTGGAAATCGATCGGGAAAACTTTCGGCGAGCTTACGGCCGATGCGTGCGAAACGTAGAAAGACTTTCACGTTAAGTTCTCCGTTACTTTTATCAGTTGGCTGGCAAAGTTCGCTATTTCGCGTTGCAACGCGATAAATTCAATGCCACGCTGTGGAAATCTCAAATTCTTCAGGGATTCTTCATCTTGAATACTTTTCAAACGACTCTGAGGATATTGACAATTTTTCTTTCGCAATTAATTTCGCACCACGATGTAGAGGAATGTCTCCTGTCTGCAAAGGCTCTCTAAAAGTGCAATTTTTATGTAAAATAATATTATGTAGCAATCCCCTCATCTTCCCCTACCGTGACTCCCTAAGTTCATACCTTCACAGCTAGATGGAAAACGTAGGTTCGATGAATCCTCGACTCCCATAAATACAAGTTCCTATCCTACCTAAGTAACCCCGATCTAAGGTAAGGCCTGCTAGAAAGTCTTACTGACGAGTCTACTAGCAGGCCCAGGATGAAACGCTCATCCCTTCCTTTTCCTTTCGGCCTTCTATCTGCTACAGTACTGTACTGTCATAGCACAATGGCCAATGTCAACAGACAGCACCGTAGGAACCACAGAAATAAGGAAGACCTCATCATCATAGAAACCTCGTGGGGGGATAAACCTTAACATCTAGTCCCTGTCAATTCTAGCCCCTAAAAGTATATAGACAAGTAGTGTCAAACTGATTCAGGACTGGGACCATAAAGTACACCTTTGAATAATTTAGCAATAAGAAAAATAGTAATTTATAGAAACTCCGTGGGGGAGGGACTCCTATTGTACAAACCTAACATTTTCTAGTCCCTTGTCAATTCTAGTCCCTAGAAGTTAGTTAATCCCCAGGATTAGGATCATAAAATACACCTATAAATAAACTAGCAATAAGAAAAATAGTAATTTATAGAAACCCAGTGAGGGAGGGACCTCTACAAACCTAACATCTAGTTCCTGTCAATTCTAGTCTTTGCTTCTACCAGTTAGCTGTCATAGCAAGACAGCCCACTAGGAGATACCAACGGAAAGCCACAGGAACAAGAAACAATAATAACCCCTATTTGAGGGGGGATTCCTACAGTTTCATAAGATACAACAGTTCAAAGATTGACAATTTTCTGATCGTACAATAATTACTCCATCCCCTAATTTTTCTCTCGAGCATGTATCCCCTACAGTCAGGTTTCTATGGGTGACCAAAATTTGTCCAAGTTGATACACTGAACTTAATTTTATTTATCATAATGGGTCTCTGCTCCCCACTATTTTAACAAATAAATTAAATTATAAGATTTCGTATTCGTGCTGCGTATAAATAATAAAAAAATTGGTTTACACCTAAATTAAAAAATCTGTCAGCCGGGTCGACAGGCGAGTTAAAGTATTCGTAGCTAAGTCCCTCAAGAACGACACGTGTTTCAAACTGGGAAAAAACTGTGAAACGCGATTTTATGGGGATTGTCGCGGATTCGCTGGCCATTCGGTAGAAAAAAATATCTGCGATTCGGCGAGGACCATGTGGATTAGAGAACGGCACGCGTGTGACGGCACTAACGCGCAATAATTCTCAGGATTACAGTCTCGCTTCGAGTCCGGCAGCCCTTGGTCCCCGGTACGAACACGACGAATGGTCCAGTTTTCCAGCGGACCGTGAGACACCGCGAACTTTCCATCGTTTTGCCAGTCGGTCGGCAACGCTGACGACACACTTTGCTGCCGCTGTATCCCGCAAACTCGGTCCAGCTTCCATGAATTATTACAGAGATCGTCGGCCGCCTCGCGTGAACCCGGTGTCCCCTTCTAGCCGAATGTGCTTAATCCGAGCTTCGTCTGACGAAGAAAATCACGAGTGCTTCTGTAAAACCGAGTCGGTCATCTCGCAAGGAAAAACAAACCTGGGGACCAGTCCCCAGCGTGCCAAGAACCATGGTATCCTGTCAAACGAGCAGGTGCAAGAAGCTCGACGAGATTCCACGTGCCTCTCGGAACCGTGAGCTACCTGCACGACTAGGAATTACGCGACCTAGCCGTGTCGTGTCTCCTCCGACACCCCTGTCCCCGTTGCGAACCTAAATTCCTATCGGCCTTCTTTCTTTGTCCGCCGGTGCCGCGGCGCGCGAAAAAGAGGGTGGCTCTCGTCGCAAGCCCACTTCATGGACGAGACTGGAATTCCATCGAGTGAAACGACCCTCGAAGAAGATAAGAACGAAGGGGAAAGCTCGGCGACGAAGACCCACGGAGAATGGAGCAAGAAGGCGGCGCGGTTCTGGGAAAAATAGAATGGCCGAGAGAAAGGTGGAAACGCGAGGCGACGGTCGCGTGGTCTCCAAGGTATTTCGAAAATCACTCTTTGCAACGAGACGCGTCCTCGCGACATTTCGCTTGTATTCCACCCGAGAGACGGTCGTGAGAAAAAAGGAAGAAATCCGCGGCGAGAGTCAGCCAGTGACACGCAGACGTACACGAGAATAGAGCGAAGATGAGAGGCACTTGGGAAGCGGAGTGAAACTTTTTGCCCAACTTTTCCATTCGCCGGAGACATTATACCGAATGTAGGAATCCACCTTTGGAAACTCGCCTCTACGAGCAGCAGACGAGACGATGGTCGGATAAACGAGGCGGACTGAGGCAAACGAGGCTTCTAATTGCTCTTGCAATTTTCACTAGAGCTTACCATCGAGTCTGCTCTATCGGTCTCTATTCCGCATAGATTGTCGACGATCGGAATATCGACGGTATTTTCTGAAAGGACAAGAGTTATTTTCGAAAAGTCGCGAGGTCGTCTCAGCAACGACGTCTCGACTCTTTGGGGCACCCTGGGATTAACGCCTTCGGTGCGGATACCGGATATATCCGGCATCCATCTGTGTAGAATTTTATATAAATATCCTTTAATATTAAAGCTACAAACAATACTTGTTGGAAAAAAACATTGTGTTACTAAGCTTCTTATTTAACCCTTTGCACTCGAGAGGCTCCCTTCAGTCGCCATTTGATAAAATTTCCAAGATCGATGTTAATTAATATGTCAAATTTAAGATAATGTAACGGTATGCAAGGTATAGAAATCAAATAGTTCTACATGTTGATTATTATACAATTTCTTATTTACTGCTGGAAAAAATATCGTTAACTTTATAGCAGAAGATCTTTGAACTCCTACTCATCTTTAGCCAAAAAATTGTCGAGTGCAAAGGGTTAACACTTAAGAAAATCTTCATACAAAAGAGGACTGACCATGTGCTATGTGCGCATTTTCGGTGCGGCACCCCGTATAGCGGGAGTGTCATGGCGGACAACGCGGCCGTACCGACGGGGTTAAAAGTGTCCCACCTTTTTGATGCACCGTAATGCATGATGGGTCATTGTGCCTATAATTATGAAAGTGGTCTAAGTCATCGACTCAAGAGAAACGATTTTATTATTCATTTCGTGTTGCATTCATGTATATTACGATAAAATATATTTATTTTCTACAAAACAGTGAAGAATTGAATCGTTAGATTGAGTTTGTACCTTTATCGCAATTAATTTTATAATTTATGACGTAATTAAAGGCCGAAGCTTTTAATATTTCAGAAACAGATATAAGCGACTTAGACCACTTTCATAGTCACAGGCACATTTTTAGTCCCACCTCGAAATATTGCAATAGCAGCATGCACAGAGGTTTATTGTTGAAGTATAACAGCGATGAATGTGTAGCCTCGTGGGGATCTGCACGGGCATTTTTGACCATTTGCACTCGAGAAGCGCCTCTCAATCACCATTTAATCAGATTCTAAAGATGGATGTTAATTAATATATCAAATTTACAATTAGCCAACGATGCGTGGAATATCGAAGTAAAATAATTCTACGTCTTAATTTGCATATGATCTCTTATTTACCGTTTTAGAAATATCGTCGACCTTATTACTATTTTCCTGTAACGAAAAATTCGCCGAATGCAAAGGGTTAATCTTTCTCTTTTCTAGCGGCGTTAGGAACGCGACAGTTCAGTTGCTTGCCAGGCCTCACTGTCATATCAGTTTATGCAAAATATATATTCTTTTAGTTCAAACCAGCAGAATTTAGGTTTTTCCTTTCTTTCTTTCCTATAATTCCTACATTTATATTTTATCTTATTTATGTAAAGTAATCGGTAATACCTTCGACAAATTTTATAAATGCATTCGCTTGTGTTGGCAACATTCAATTGTTGCAAGCGGAAGGTTTATTGCGACAATCTTTTTTTCCTATTTTTACGTGATTCCTTTATTGGTAAAAATATACCAATTATGTTCCATTTAAAACGCAATGAAATTGCTATGCAAAAATTTCTACGTCTATTTTATTATCTGAAATCCTGTGCTACAAAGACTTAACCCCTTTGTTACTATGGGGTGACTATAATCACCAGCCACGAGACGCCATCTACACACGAAAGGTAAATATAGTCACCGACCACTAAAATTGAGTCAAAAATTAAAACAAGCGTTTAAACAAAATAACAATAAAAAAGAAATGAAAATTAATTTGATAAATTTATTTGAAACATTTTGAAATATCCATTAATTAATCATAAATATTTATCTAATTAATTATTTATATTTTCACCACTTAGCTCTCTTCGCAAAGAATTGCAAGCGCTATTGCGATGGTCCTTTTGTTCCTTCTTCTGTCAAAAGTAAGCCCTGAATGCTAAAGACTGCACACGCGTAATGTTTCCAGGTTTGGCAGGGGGTTGCGATCTACGGGAGGGATTTCGCAACAAGGCTCGCCATAATGAAAGGGTTAACATGACGTGCAAATATGGAAGAAAGCACCTACGATCGATGAGGATGCACTCGCGCCAGGTATAACCTTAATTTGCACGGATCAGAACCGGTGTGTACTGCCACTGGGTGATCTCTGTGCCGAATTTCCCGTAGCGAGAAATTATTATTGGACAAAGTCCGGCTAGCTTTAGGCGATTTGCGAACGATAATGCTAGTCATTAACGCAGCTTGCGTATCCTCCCCGCCGATTAATCCGATTTTCCCGTCTTTCCACAGTGACTTGTTTGTCGCTTTGCTATAATCGAGCAGTCTAATTCACGGCGGTTCGATTACAGGGATAACCAGTTAATTACGCTGTGTTTATTCGAAAAATGATACGCTTTATCCATACCAAATCCAAATTTCAGCAATGAAAATGTCGGAGGAAGATACATTCATTAAAGATTTTATATTACTCTCTCCAATTTCGGAAATTTATTTAGACATATCCGAATTATGGGAGAGAACGTGTCTCACGTAAATGTTCCCGTGTACCGGTAATACATTCGGACTGGTGGATAACCAATTTCAGTTGCGATTACTATAACTCCCCCTGCCCCTCACTGCGTTGATCACCCATTACTGCAGCATAGAATTTATCTAATATTATCGAATACATATCGAACTATGATTTATAAATAACGAAAACAGCAACGACACCCGAAATCCCGCGAAAGCTTCGAAAATTCAGCTTCCAAGTTAAGGAAACGTTGAACCGAGGGTTCACCGACCGTCCATTCAGAGATTCCAACTTCTCCAAACCTCTGGAGACTTTATTATCGAATGCATATCGAACCTACGTTTTATAAATAACAAAATCAGCAATGACACCTGAAATTCCACGAAAGCTTCAAAGTTAAGGAAAAGTTGATCCAAGGGTTCACCGACCGTCCATTCAGAGATTCCAACTTCTCCAGATGTCTGGAGACCTCATTATCGAATGCATATCGTACTTACGTTTTATAAATAACAAAATCAGCAACGACACCCGAAATACTGCGAAAGCTTCGAAAATTCAGCTTCGAAGTTAAGGAAGTATTGAACCGAGGGTTCACCGACCTCCCATTCAGAGATTCCAACTTCTCCAAACCTCTGGAGACTTTATTATCGAATGCATATCGAACCTACGTTTTATAAATAACAAAATCAGCAACGACACCCGAAATACTGCGAAAGCTTCGAAAATTCAGCTTCGAAGTTAAGGAAGTATTGAACCGAGGGTTCACCGACCTCCCATTCAGAGATTCCAACTTCTCCAAACCTCTGGAGACTTCATTATCGAATGCATATCGAACCTACGTTTTATAAATAACAAAATCAGCAACGACACCCGAAATACTGCGAAAGCTTCGAAAATTCAGCTTCGAAGTTAAGGAAGTATTGAACCGAGGGTTCACCGACCTCCCATTCAGAGATTCCAACTTCTCCAAACCTCTGGAGACTTCATTATCGAATGCATATCGAACCTACGTTTTATAAATAACAAAATCAGCAACGACACCCGAAATCCCGCGAAAGCTTCGAAAATTCAGCTTCCAAGTTAAGGAAACGTTGAACCGAGGGTTCACCGACCGTCCATTCAGAGATTCCAACTTCTCCAAACCTCTGGAGACTTTATTATCGAATGCATATCGAACCTACGTTTTATAAATAACAAAATCAGCAATGACACCTGAAATTCCACGAAAGCTTCAAAGTTAAGGAAAAGTTGATCCAAGGGTTCACCGACCGTCCATTCAGAGATTCCAACTTCTCCAGATGTCTGGAGACCTCATTATCGAATGCATATCGTACTTACGTTTTATAAATAACAAAATCAGCAACGACACCCGAAATACTGCGAAAGCTTCGAAAATTCAGCTTCGAAGTTAAGGAAGTATTGAACCGAGGGTTCACCGACCTCCCATTCAGAGATTCCAACTTCTCCAAACCTCTGGAGACTTCATTATCGAATGCATATCGAACCTACGTTTTATAAATAACAAAATCAGCAACGACACCCGAAATCCCGCGAAAGCTTCGAAAATTCAGCATCCAAGTTAAGGAAACGTTGAACCGAGGGTTCACCGACCGTCCATTCAGAGATTCCAACTTCTCCAAACCTCTGGAGACTTTATTATCGAATGCATATCGAACCTACGTTTTATAAATAAAAAAATCTGCAACGACACCCGAAATCCCGCGAAAGCTTCGAAAATTCAGCTTCCAAGTTAAGGAAACGTTGAACCGAGGGTTCACCGACTCCCCATTCAGGGATTCCAACTTCCCCAGACGTCTGGAGACCTCGAAGTCGAACGCTCGTTCCCCACAGAGTTCTCCAGTTAAACTATCAACGGTTTGGAGGATAAAGGCCGCGGCGCTGCGTGCTGTACCTGTCATAATGGCGGGCAAATTTGAGGCGGTAAATATAAACGACGAAGCGGATACACGCGTCCCTTCGAGTTGGCCCGGCAGCAGGGAAGAACGAAATTCGGAGCAGCGGTAATTAATGGCCGGCTAGCAGGTGATTAATAGTTTGCGCGCTGCGTCGCCCCGACGCGTTGGAGTTTATCGTCGAGCACGACGGAAGCGTCTCCCTGGGCCGCGATGCCGGCGAGTTATTAAACTAATGCGACTCGTTAGCGGTTCCGCCGCGGTCATCGAGAAATTTTCGCAGGAAAATTCGACTGTTCGAGAACGCCAGTCTTCGGACCACGATCTCTCCCCGGCCACGCATCGGGATTGCCCTCATTAACGGCCGCCATTTTTCGTCGCGAATTCCACAGTTACCTGTGTAAGAGGTGTCGGGAATTCGTGCCGGTTGGATCCAGTCGGTCAATGGGAATTGATCCGTGGGGGAAAATAGGCCGCAGAAGATTCAGATCGAGGTTAGGATCGCTTCTGCGGGTGGTCCCGATTTTAATCGAAGATTACATTTTTTCAAAGCTTGCAGTGTCCACGTCTTTTTATCGAGATGGTGCACATCGAAAAATGAAAATCCCCAAGTGAAATTGAATTTTCCTTACCATCAACTCCCGCTTCCTGAACATTTATCAGAGTGACGTCCAATGGGGACGAGATTTATTTTTAAATATCGTGGAATCTTCCTCCGAACGTAACAAAAATTTTTCTTTGTACTTTTACAGATACTTAATAATACCTCCTAGTTTTCAATGTGACCGAGTAAATACTTTCTTTGAACAAAAATTCCCAAAGATCCACGAATTCTCAGTGTTCTACACGAGGTTCCTTGAATAATACATTGCAGAGTTTTGAAACGTAGCAGGAATTTTTGTGGACGCTAAATACAGAGAAATCTGATTTATGATACCCGAATTTCGGTGTTTTAATAAATCAATTTGGGAAAATTCGAAAATTTTTTCCCAAAATTGTTATTACGCGGAGGTAAACATATTTGGTTCCATTTATAGCTCTAATTTGAAATTAAATTCTGCTTTTCCCTTATTCGGATATTTATATATTTATATATTTTGCGAGTGCATGCTATTCTCGTAATTAAATAAATAAATATGCTATTTCACGTGAATAATACAAATTCGTTTTTCACGTTACAATGTGCCATTTTTCAAGAGTAGTGGTAAACCATTACATTAATAATTATTATGTTCGGATTACTGTTATACCTTCACATTATTATACGTGTTCATTGATGATTAACTGTTGCGTAATACGCGCGAAATATATTTCAAAGATGCATAAATCATGGTAAAATGTCAGAGGGAAAAATACAGACTAAAAATTTCACGCTTGTAAATTATTAACGTCTGAAATAAAACGATCATATTTCCTCTACGGTTTTTGTGGCATTCATTTTTCACATGTCAGATTTTTTCATCACGTCGCAGCTACTTTCTCATGCGATGAATTTATTATTACCTGAAAAAGGGGCTCCCTGTAAGAACATTTTAACGCAGTTGCAAGTTGAAACGCGACATTAACAAGGAACGAATAAATTTTCAAGCTTACGCCGAATTTTTCGCAACTCGCAAATTGCGATAAAAAATGAAAATAAATCAATCGGAGAAAAATGCAGAAAATCTGAAAACCTATTAAATCGGACTCGAATCGTATATCATCCCGTAACTTTGTGTATATCATATTGCAATGTAAAGAGTCATGGTATCGCTTTCGAAATTACGTACACCCGTCACATCGAATAAAATTTAGAGAACATAGAAATTAATTAATTAAATTCGTCCAGCAATAAATAAATCCGGGTTTCCGTGTTTCCGATTTTACTTCCCCTGTTTCGTCTCTTTCCTCCGCGATTCTGCGCTGCCTCTCCTGAAGCCATAAAGGGTGTTACGCGTTTTCGCGTATATTTCATATTTTGAACGTTCGTTTGAAATAACGTTGGGAATGGAAGCCGGCTATCGTGTCGAAAATCTAGCATGTTTCTGGCGGTGGTCAGCGTACGTAATCGCTGGAAATTGGACTCATTAATGCGCCTCATTGTTCCAGCGCGAACAGAACGTGGCAGCAACTCTGTCACGAGCAGAAACGAGGCTGGTCGGGCGCGAAATTCGTCAACTGGCACCGTCATTAAGCGCACGATCGACTTTCATTCGCGTCGCTACCCGCGTAATTAGTAAATGACCGTTGCATTTGATTGCGTTACGTTCGCGTGGGCCTGGTCCAGAAACGCTGGATGACTGTCGATAATTTTTACCCCACGGTGATAACGCGCGCGATTGACAGTGACTGTCAGAATTAAAAGTAACCAGAAATTCTTCGCTGAAAAGTCTATGAAACGACATTCAGGATATTCAAGCTGGAACACAGACGCTCCAGTGCTGTATTATGCATGAAAAATCAATGTTTGGATCATCAGACGAACGAAGGACGTCAAAGGGAACTTTTAATCCGATCAAATGGCTTTCCGTGGATAATACCACTCGCGGTGAATTTCCAGAGACATCGAGGCGGTACTTTCGAGTGAAACATAATTTTTGTAACGCCGGTTCCTAGCAAAGGAGCCCTCGAGCAGTACCTCAAAGAGAGGAAATTTTTAGCGAAGCGAAGTAGCCGGGATGGAAGCTTGCCACGAATGAAGATAAATAATCCAACGTTTACACGGCCCACGGATCTCTGAACATAGATGAATCGCGAGGAGTCGAACATGGAAAACGTGCATGTATTTCCCAGGCATCTGTCAATCTACGATATTGGAGAAAAATTCCTAAAATAAAATTCCTCATCGCGTTGAAACAAAGCCGTAGATAGAATCGGGATGACACTGGGCTCGTCGAGCGCTGCGAACTATCTCGACTGGAGATCGAGATCTGGATCATCCTCTGTTAGGATATTTTCCGAGCAAAATCAATAACATCTCGTTTAAGAAGAACGATACGATGGAAAATTAAAGTTCGCTTTCATAACGGAAAGTTGTTACCGCGTAACACAGTTGATAAAAGTCTCGGATCAAATTACTGTTGCGTCCCGAACACTGCAACTCTCCCGCTGGGAGTTTCGAGTTGTAGACCCGTTTACGCGGGTGCGACAATGTTGCTGGGATGCGACCCGAACGTCTGAACGGGTTCTTTTGTTTGGTGCCGGTAGGACTGACTTGTCATTTGTGGATGATACCAACGTGGTGTCATCGGCATTTGCCTGATAGTTTTCGCATGACACCAAGGTGGTGCCATAGTGGACGGTATAGTGTTAACCCTTTGCACTCGACGACTTTGGCTAGAGAAGAGTAGAAATTCAAAGATTCTCTACTAAAAAACTGACGATACTTTTTTGAGCAGTAACTAAAGAATTGTATAATAATAGAATTATAGAATTATTTGATTTCGATACCTCGCATAATGTTACATTACATTAAATTTGATATATTAATTAATATCGACCTTCCAAATTTTATGAAATGGCGACTGAAACTCACCTCTCGAGTGCAAAGGGTTAATAGAGTTAGACCTGGTCAGGGTCTGATGTGTGACTGACTCTCGCGCTGAGTTGATCGTCGTGGGTCTGTCTTGGTCATGATGCTAGTTTTGTCTTCTTGGGATTTTAAGTAGAGTGATTGTTGTTTCAATGATTTTATAAGTTTTATATGTCTCCTGATTGGTTGGTTGTGAAATGTAAGCGGTAGGTGTGTGTCTTCCTATTGATTGTGAATAATATTGGTGGTGTGTGTTAGCTTCGACGTCTTTCGCTGATGATGGATGTTTAAACAATTTTGATCCTTATGCCTACCGTCGTAAGGGTGATTTACTGACCGTTGCTAAAGTCCATCCAAGTGGTGACTACTTAGGTGATAACGAGTGTACACGAATTAAGAAACGCTGGCAATAAGGCATAAAGCAGTCTCCTACTCCTAACTTGGGACGTACGACCCTGGGGTCGCAACAATTGCTACCCTCGTTTTTGTCGATTTAATTCCCAAACGATACATGGGCCATGAAACTAATTGAAAATTGAAAACCCAAAACTTTGTCGAATAATCCCTAGATCCCTATTCAGGACTTCTCTTCTGGACTGTGTTCCCTTACCAGACCGAGTGGAAAATCATCGATTCGCCGTGGCAATATTGTCCTCGTTAATCACCGAAAGGTTGAACGATTCGCGTCAATCTAATAGCACCTTTCGAACACTGCCATCGTAATCCGATATTAAACGATCGAATCCGTCAATGTCAAAAGCCTCCGTCAATATCGCTAGGAAATTGGTCGCGGTGGTTGGAAGGGAGCAACGAATTACGTAAAATTCATAATAGCACGAACTTACCCCCTTCGATCGGGGGTAACTCGGTCGAGTACCACGCGAGACAACGTACCGATGTAACGCGATATATATTTCACGGGAGGGAATTAAAATCGAGGCCGGTAGAGAGCTTGGCTGATCCGAAAGTTTCGACTTTATCCAGTTGTTCGGATCGGGGATAAGGGAATCGATTTCCCGGGATTGCCGGGACGTTGTCGCGCGGTAGCATTAAGATAGAAACGGCGGCGGGTATTTGCTAGACAATCCAATAGAGAGCCAATAACCGAGGAGATGTATCTCCCGCGTTCGATCGGTGGTCTTTCCTCGTTCGCTGGTGGAGCGGGCCGAGATTCCGCTCGACACGTCTCCGGGAACGCGCTGCACCGCAAGCTGCGTCGGCCTCCAACGAATACTCATGATGCTTTCCATGAATACGAAATCAGCCTTTCGTAAGTTTCAGTCTGTTATTCGAGCTGCCGTGTATAAGCACGCGGCCGGATGTAGGTGGCGCGCAAAGCGACGCGGAGGAAGACGGAGAGGCGTCGGAATCGAGTTCGCGTGTTCGACGATCGAATTCGGCAGGGTCGAGGGGTAGGGAATATCTCGAGGAACGATATATTTACGATTCGGGTCTGCGTTATTTTTCTCGCGACTATATCATCGTTCGAACGAATGGTATCGGCATTTGTCAAGAGCCACGGGATAAAACAGATGGGAAAAAGATTGGACGGATGGTCGACAGGGTTTGGAGAACACTTTCGCTTTTTCTCCGAGCCTCGGCGATAAATTGGAGAGAAAGGAAGAAGTCGATTTCACAGGCGGGGGCAACGAAGCGTTTGAATTAATGGCCGACCATCCGCGTTCCCGTTAAGGTGTCCGCGGTAACACCCCATTGCCGTAATTCATTTATACAGGCCGCAGTCCTTTCGAGTCCGCGCAAAATGCCGCCCTTTCGCCGAAGATGGCGGTAATCGATTTCTCAGACCTTTCACGCTGCCGTCCAAATCGGTATAATTGCGTGCACGCGTATAACCGAATACCGGCATTGGAACGGTCGTTAAGCTCCTATTCGACCTGTGCACGAACAAACTCCTCGACTTTCCACTATGGCTAAGACATCCTGGCGAGCGTCATTTCGCCGGAGAATTTAATAACGCCATAGGACGCAGGTTCGAAACTTTCGTGAGCACCGAGTTTTTCAACTTTCCCATCGAGAAAGTTCAGAATAAAAATTGGACGACGGTAAGCTCGAATACGGATCGTTGGGAGGTAAGATTCCGCCTGCGAGTTCTCATGTTTGCCAAGCACCTTCCTATCGGATTATACGTGCTGCGACTACCGTCATAAAACATTCAGCCACCGTTTTCGCAAGCAAACGTCGAAGTGGCTCGACAGAGCAGGGGAATTAAGATTCTGTTTCGCGGTGGCCGGCAAGTTGCCATCTTTCCATATTCTTGCGTCCTCGCGAGGAACAAGATTGGACTTTATCGAGTCCAATTAACCCTTTGACTGTCACGCCAAACTCAAGTGTTCAGGACGCCATGGGTGGGAACCATATTACCCAATAGAACTTGAGAAGGTAAGAACTACACTCTCTCAATTACGTACGGCAACATCAGCAATCAACATTTATTGACGCGGGAATTCGCGGTGCAATAATCGTCGGAGGTGTAGAAAGTCTGCAAAGGCAGAAGCTCGGCAAAGTTGGCTGCCCAGGCCAACGGTACTTACTCGTTACTGCTGTCAGACCGGCAATTACAGCTTGAAACGATCGAAGTCAGACTGACTGGGCCTTCTATCCTTAGAGCTTTTTAACCCTTTCGTTACGGGTGTCGACTATAGTCGCTATAGTGACGGAGTCTCAGCCGCCACAATCTTATTGTCGGTTACGGGTGACCACCGTGACGTCACAGGAGAAACCCTGTCCGGTTATATATGACCAACCTGGCAGTCAAAGTGTTAATAAACACCGTGCACGGATAACCCAACCCGGATAACCCGATTCGTACCAGCGAATCGAGACAGATCGATGAGGGTGCTTCTGAGCAAACGCTATGATTATTAGAGGATATAGCTGGATATTATGCAGGATGCACCTGCAAACTGCCACAACGAATGTACTGTTGAATAATGCAACGGAATACGGAACCTAAATTGACGTGACCACGGTTACACGCAAAGATAAACGTCTCGAACGTACGAAGTAACCGTGACGATAATGTTATTCAATTCGCAGGCTGGCTTTCTCCAGGGGAGGCTCGCTGGAATGCAACCAAGTTTCTCCGAGTCCCCGCGGGATTGCTTAGCTAAGTTTTCCGCGTGATCTATAACGAGCGCGGAAATATCGCGGAGAACTTCGCGTCGTGAATCGATTTTTCCGCTGAACCTCGGTAAGTTCAACGTTATCTCAACTCATTAGGGACTTATGGCGAGATAAATCGTATTTTCTATCCACGAAGCCGGGATAGTTATACAACGTACCTGGCATGTTTCCTATACCGCGGGAAAAAATCCGCGTAGAAAAATGCAGAACGGTTGGTTTGCAATAGAGAATAGAACGCGTTAAATTAAAGAAAACAATAGGAAAAGCAATTTAAAATATAGAATCGTATTCGATAGCAATCGTTTTTAAATGTTTGCCGATTTTTCCACTTGGAAGGTAAAAATAAATAAAGTGTGATTTCAAAATCGTACAAATACGAATAAAAGATATTCGCAAAGTTGAACAATTGAGCAAAACGTGTTACATACGCGTAGTTGGAATGCCTCGTGTTATTGCTAACAATAGAATATAATTGCCAATAAAATTGGTTGGTCAGTATTTGAACGACTGCCAAATAATATTATCGTTCGTAATCCGTCAAATAAAAGCTTCAACAAAGATAAAAAATGGTACTGTGTTAACGCATCCAACTTCGTACAGATAGGCCTTCACCGAGCAGCTAAGTGCCAAACCGTTTTGAGCCTTAGAAAATGAGTAATATGTCGTGGGGACGATGCAATTTTTTCCACGATGCGTCCCAACTTCATCCCCTTGGAAAGGCTTTCCCCAAAGCGGGCGTCAGAAAAGAAACTGCACAGGACAGTCAGTTCGCTGTCACAGAACAATTATGGTGACGTAAGGAGAACGACATTCGGCCAACTCTCGAACAGAAACTAATGCGAATAACTACGTATAGTTATGGAAGGTCTCGCGAAGATATAACACCGTCGAATTCTACTGTGCAGAATGCTCTTTATTCGTGCTTGGTGCGGATATATATATATGTGTGGAACTATATGTTAGGCAAGGGGTATGTTTTGGGGAAATATTGGTTGACTCAGAATTAGCTATCGATGGACTTTGGTTTGTTTCGGATGACTTGTCTCAGGTTTAGGGTTCGTATATGATGTAATAGGAAAAGGTTTAAAAGGATGATAAAAGGCACCCGTTGACTCCGGGTTGACTCTTGAACCCGGTGCTCTCCCAGCGCTGAGAGGATGGACATCATTGGAGTTTCAGTGAGTACAAATCTCACATAAACCCGTCCCCTCACCCAGGGGGCGGGGCATCTTCCAAATATTTCTCCCACGTAAGAAAAAGAAGAAAGGGTTGACTCTTGAGTCATTAGTTGACTATGGATGATAAAATCGGGTTCATACTGGAGCAGTTGCTAGGAACCCAGTCCAAGTAGTCATGACAAATATACCAAATATTCGACGTCAAGAGAGTCTTCTTCACTCTACTCTACTCACCCCTTTAACTCTTTGCACTCGACGATTTTTTCACTAAAGAGGAGTAGGGGTTTAAAAATTTTCTGCCATAAAGCCGTAGAATTATTTGCATACCGTTACATTATCTTAAATTTGGTATATTAATTAATATCAATCTTCGAAATTTTATCTAATGGTGACCGAGGGTCACCTCTCGAGTGCAAAGGGTTAATACCGTTTGCCTCTTTGACCATTCCCCCTGCACTTGTTAAATATATATAATACAAGAAAGGAGCAGTCAAAAAGACTGCTTGCAGGACGTATGTCACAGAAAATGCGTAAATTTTAAATACGCGATACACCTTTCACCATACCCCACAATTGCTCTGCGAAAAATACGAAGCAAATCCTCCCTATGTCATTCCGCTGTGACACGGAGTCACGTTAATCGTTGACAGCCCGGTCGCGTCGACTAAATACCACCGTATACATCTGCAGATAGTCTGGATTCAACAATCAAGTACTAATGACCGCGTCTTAGCGACTGTTTATCCGAGCTGTCGTCGTTAGCTTCAGCTTTCCACGCTGACGATGTAGCCGTTGTCCGACGCCGGCGTTGAATTAATGGCGACGCGACGTTTCAACAACGGGAAACACGAACCCGCGATATTTGCAACGAGCACGAGTTACCTGCAGGTTTCGGCCAAGTCCATTAAACGTAATTCCAGAAGGAAGTTGGCCCGAAAATTCCCCGAGTCCGTGGCCATTCGTGGCCGATCGCGTTCCGAGACCACCGGCCACGATTACGCGACTTTTATTCCAGTTGCGCTAAGTCTGGATTGGAACTATGGTTTATTGGATCTGAGATAATGAGGCTTAGCCAGCACGGCCACCGTGGTTTCCGGATAAAGGACTGGGAAAATGGAAACAAAGGGGTGGACCGACGAAACCCCGTGATGGCTGTTGTTTCGCGAAACAACCCGTTGGCTTTTCCTGACCAAGCCTTGCTTGTGTCTCGCATCGGATACTATCACGGTAGTACCGCGAGTACTCTCGCGAGGTTAAAGTTAATCGAAGGCAGGGTAGAAATGCGAGAAAAAGGCAGGATCGTAAATCCAGGACCGTGCGTCGCTATCTCGGCCGGAAACGCGGCAAGGATCGATGGAACTATAATTCATGGAATCAGGAGACCAAGAAGATGGTCTACTTTGGCGAATTGCGAATCCGAAATTAATCGCCGGACAGCGTGGTCCAGTCGAAAAACGTCCCAATTCGAAGCTCACGCGACGATTGTAATTCACGATGGAAGGCGTGTTAGCGCGACAAGTGGAGAAAACTGTGGACTCGAAAATGCGAACGAGGTGGATGGAAAGAGGGTGCAACCACCCTTCAGAAACTATAACCCAGCTCTAGCGAGGAGACGCGCGAGGGTCAACGTTCTCGATTCGCGATTGGCAGAGGTCCAATCTTATTCGCTGTGCTCGATGCATCTGCCGGAAAATATTTACAGTTTCCTGCCGATCTTTCCAACCGGTTCAGAGATATCCATAGAGCGTCGAATCGCGACAGCGTTTTTAGGCTCGACTGTCCGCGAGTTAGATGTCTTGGGTATCTCTTCCCTGATCCGGCTTGGAATATCGTTACGTCCATCGAACTTTCTTTCCTTCGTGAATAGGAAGATATAACGGAATCTATTTCGTAGCGGAATAAATTTGAACACCAGTTGAAACAAAATCGAAAGTGTGCAGGAGCTCGTAAAAACCGAGGTGTAACTTCACTGACCAACTTTAGCACGTTGACACCGATCAGGGGAATTTTCGTGTTAAATCGCACAAACGTTGACGACTAGGCATTTTTCCGTGAAGAAATTCGTACAAATATTATTTCGTTGTAATATAAGAAAAATATTATCCCCCAACGTTCATTGAAGGATATAAATTTAGCTTTCTAGTGACAAACTTGATGCGATAATGGATCTTCATTTTGTCATTCTAAAATTGCTATAGAATTTCAATCATCAGTCAGCAGATTAGTAAAACGGCTACAGTGCTCTGTTGGTGGCTATAGTACTGTACTGACATACGTCAATGTCTCCAGCGACAATTGCTCTATCCATTGATAATTCTACAATTGCTGAAGAACTTAGATGATCAGCGAACTTATTAATTCAATGGCTATGTTATTGTGTAGATGGTTACACTCAATAGTGTATTGTCATTTGTCAATATCACTACCGATATATGATCTATCCATTGATCATTCTACAATTGCTATAGAATTTCAATCATGACTCGTTTTATTCAGAGTTAAGAGCTAATATTGTAATATTGTGAGCTGGGAAGGACTCTGGCAAAGGAAACAGTATTAGCCCTTAGCATTCGGTGATTTTTTCGTCACAGAAAAATAAATTTAAGAGCTAATATTGTGATATTGTGAGCTGGGAAACTCTGGCAAAGGAAACAGTATTAGCCCTTAGCATTCGGTGATTTTTTCGTCACAGAAAAATAATAATTCGGAGACTTTCTGTCATAAAGTCGACGATATTTTTAAAACGATAAGTAAGAAATCGTATGCAACTTACAAGGTAGAATTATTTTATCGATATTCCACGCATTATTGAGTAATATGGAACTTGATGTATTAATTAAAATTGACCCTTGGAATCCGATTAAATGGCGACTGAGAGTCGTCTCACGAGTGCAGAGGGGTAAGAGCGATACCGGGTCCGGCTTAGGCGTTTAGGGTAATATCTGGAGTGCATGCGGATGGATGGATGAGATATTTATGATCGAATCGAGTGCAACCAATGAACCAAAGTCTAAGAATGTGTCCGAGTGTCTGAAGTACCTGGCCCACCAAGAGTGAGGTCGCGTGGGAAATGAGTGATCAAGGAAGAGAGCTTGCGTATGAAAAGAGAGAGTGTTAGACTCTAAATAAGGGTGCAAAGCGATGTGTCAAAGATGGAAACGTTATGATCTTTAGAATTAGGTCTTTTGACGCAAATCTTTTGAAGAAAAAGAGAAAAGGAAAAACTAACAATCCCAATAGAGCTTGCAATTCTTTGCGAAGAGAACTAAGAGGAACGGTAGCACGTGTCTTAATTCTTTACTTAATTTTTGTGTAGATGGTGTCTCGAGGCCGGTGACTATAGTCACCCGTAGTAGCGAAAGGGTTAAATAAGGGTGCAAGCAGAATGCGTGTTTACTCACTACTCAAATCATAGTGAGTAGAGAATCGTGTGTTTGAGAGTTAGAGTCGAGAGAAACCTAGTGTAATATTTTAGTTTAAATAAATCCGTTTTGTTATTAAAAAGGAGTTCATTAGATACGCAGATTTCTGTCAGGAGATCTCATAAGATTAATCTAGCATTAATCCTATAATATTTAATTTAATTATATAATATTTAAAATAATAATGCCCAGTCCTACGTGAAAAGATGGAGATCAAATACCCGTTAAAATGCCGTGACGAGGTTTGAACTTTCCCTCTTTCGCAGGTAAATAGATACAAAAGCGAGTGGAAACGAAATGAAAGGTGTTTAGGAGGTCGTAAAAGCAGGAAGGTTAAATTCAGTTTAAATTCGGAGAGCCGTGATCGAGCGCGTAATTTAGAATAGACGGATGAAGCTTCATGCTAGGCACGTGATTTAGGTATTTGGCGGAAGGGCATCAGATACGCGTCGATGGGATCGGTAACCGTACAGGTGGCTGGTGAACAAGGTGGTCAATGGTATTTTCATTAACAGTCAGCAGCGTGTAATAGAGTTAGTGGAATTAATCGACGAATAGTTTTACCATCGCTGCGATTTTGTGGGAGCATTCCTCTAATGCTTCTATCGATTCTTCGAACCGCAACAGTTAAACTGAAATCCAATTAGGCTCTCGTCAATAAATAACTAAATTCCACTCTAACTGCATTTACGATCTCCGATACTCAGCCTTCTTTTTCTCCACGTGGCAAAAATTTTAATTAATCTATAGTCCAAAGTATAATAATGAAAAGAAGCAACCGAGAGCCACGATGCCTAGTACATACGCGCTAAAAACCGACTCTGCGATTCTCCATTCAGGAAAATTAATTACACCAACCACCGAGTGGTTCCTTTCAGAAAAAGCTAAACTAATTTTTCCAAAAATTAGTATAAAAATCCAACTGGAGAATCGTGAACTTTCCGCAGGCCAATCGCAGAGATGTTTAGCTGGAACAGAGCAATAGCTAGAAATCCAACGAGTTCAGGGGTAGTTGGCTGAAGCCCTCGAGTGTAATCGCATTATGGCTCTCGTGTATAGCTCTCATTACGTCCCCACCGACACTCCATCACCCCTTCCCGTTTGTCACGCCGGACGAAAGGGGTTGAAACGGAGCTTCCTCCACGGAGTTGACAACTCTGACTCCCTGACCGACGTCGTCTCCTCTGTCCAGCTTTCGCGGTTGCCTTCCGATCGGTCGTGGCCAACCCTAAGCACGACGAACCATCCGCGCCGCTCGAAAACCGGCGATAAGTCAAACAGGATGAAGTATAACCGTATAAACGACGCGTCGTAACCGTGCTTCGCGGAACAATGCGGCTTTGCGCCTCAGACCGACCGAGAACTTTCCATCGCTTTCTGTTACGCAAGTACCCTTTCACCTTTCTTCAACCAACGCGAGTTACGCTAATCGTACACGCAGCAGGCACACTGGCTTAGCTTTAGTCGCGGAAACTGGGTGACGGTCAGAGACAATGGCTTAGCTGCTCAGGGCTCATTGAGCTCTGAAACGCTGCCGGCAACCTTTTTCGAGTCCCGGATTCGAGTCACGGAAACGAACGCGAAAGTTCGTGGCGAGTTTCTACTCGAAGGTCAATTTCACCCTACAAGCGCGACATCTTTTACAATGGCCCCGTAGATTAACTCGGGGACAATGACTATTGTTCGCGGAAATATACGCGAGCCGTTCGAGCAATATTCGCCGCTAGCTGGTCTAGTTCGCCGGCAGTCGGAGCAGCGTCACGGTTCAACGAACGCGATATCGGTTCGAGACGGTAAATTTTTTTGAAGTTGTCCGAGAACTCGGGTTGCCGACTCCGCCTAGACTCCCGCTGGGAGCGGGTTCGACCCGGGAGAGAACGTCGAATTGCTTCGAGGACCTTGAGAACTTTACGATCCACTCCGGTAATCTGGAGAACGAGAGGGAAAGGGTCGCTATCGGATCCTATCGATCCAACTTTCGCGAGTCGGTTGTTGCCAATAAAAGTGGCCCGTTATGCACGCTTTCGCGTGAATTTTCGACTTATTCACTTTCCACGACTTCTATCCAGCCCTCTCATCTTCGGACCAATGCGTCAGAGAAATGGTACCCGATGGGTCGATACGGTTTTATAAAAGCTTTCATCTCCGCTGCGAAAGATCGCAAAGATTGCAAAGATTTCGCGATACCCCGACGCGTAATCCTTCGCGAATTTGGGATAATGCCGTTATCCGACACGGGATTAACCCGGCTATCGGTATTCACCGTGTCGCGTCCGAGATACATCGATCTGGCCACGATGTATTCTGCATACACGCTGTCCCGTTATTATCATCGTTAACACGCCGATAAGCGGGGCGCGTTCGATGCTACCCTCCCGAGAAGTTACCTAATGGTCCGGAGGATTGACTCCGGACAATGGCAATTGTTTCTCGCAGTGCCCGGGGTTTGTTCGATTGTGAAATCCACGAATCTTTCATGAGCAACGGAACAACTATGAAATACAATTTTAGAGCGAGTGGGGAAAGAAAACAGAAGAACGGTGATCGAAAACAGTTTGGGGGGTGAATCGATTCTTAAAACGGCGTGGGGACTCAGCGGCGCGAATTAAAATTCAACGCGTGCAGAGCAGCAACGTCGTTGCTGGATTTTCCCGAAAAAGAGAGGACAATGAGATGTTGTTTATCTAAGGAGCAAATATTTTCATCGACGTACTCGCCGCTTTATTTACCCGCGCGAGTGGGCCCCAGGATGGCGAAATCCGATGGTGAAACTCGGAGGACGATCGTGGTGGACCGAGGTAAAATATCGCGTTAAATAGTACGCTCTAAATATTAAAACTCCTGGAATATATCCTGCGGATAAACACGCCGCCGGCGAGGCAACGTTAAGGGAAGATGGCGGCCAACTTTACGACAGGATTTGTGGATAACCGCGCGCGTATTTTAAACGATTCGTATGAGTTACTGGCCATTCGATCTTCCCACTCCCTATCTGTCCCGGCTTTTTTCCAGCAGGGCGGAATTTCTTTCGAAATACGCCGGAAATCACGAGCGGACGAGGGAGAAATAAATGGTAACGACCTCACTTCGGTGGCCGCGCTCGAAATATTTTGCCCCTCGGAAGGCAATTACCCTTCTTTTTCTTCGAGGTGCTGCCGCTGATTAGAATGTAGCGGCCACCGGGCGTATTAGCACGCTTTGTACTCCGGTGCTCGCGACGACGTTTGTCAAAACGTGCGCGCAAGGGGACCTCGAGAGGTGGCCCAAAGATGCGGCGGGCGAGAGAGAATGCGAGAGGGCCAGGTTGAATAACGCGTCGTGCCAAAGTGAATTAGAGCCGTTGATAACCCCGGCAAACATATTTAGCTGTCTGCCACGGAGTACCATGCCGGACGTACCTCGAGAGGTATTATTACGACGTGGGAAAAAGGGTTGGAACCCCGTCTCGTGGTAAAATAGAACGAAGGATGATAAGCTCGAATCGCTGAATTCTGCCGTGATTCAACTGGTACACCAGCGAAGAAGGTGAGTCGCCACTTCGCGGAACGTGGTTATGAGAGTACATTTTTCTGGATAATACCAACGAGGATAAATCGGAGTACCGGTTGAACCGCGCGCGAGTTCCGAGCTAACCTGCGAGAAACTAGCGCTGAGATTCGAACGGTGTTTGTCGCGGGAAATTCATGGCGGACAAATATGTTCAAAGGCAGCTACTTAAATTCCTCGTCGCGCTGCAATTCCGTAACTGAATTCATTTGAACGAGAAAGGGAGCGGTGTTTGCGGGAGGCTAGAAAAGTCGGCTGAAAGAGCCGAGGCTCGGTAGCTAGGTGGGCACAGAGCAGAGGAAATGAATTTTCGCGCCGCGTTTATCCGCGCTCGCTCGTCTCGGATTGTCACGGGTATTGCGCGAACAACCCGGGAACAACCCGCGAACAATTTGCGAACAATTGTCGAGGAAGAAACAAGAAATTTCCTTCCTCTCGCAGCGTGTGAGATTAACGGTGTTAAAGATGTCCTAGAACAGACGGGGGTTGATCGTTATTGCGTTTCTACGAGCAGATCCTCCGAGAGACGAGAGGAAATTAAACCTAGCCGTTTATTAATCGGATAAATTTCATCCCGGAGACGGATAAATCGGTCGTTGCGGCCACGGATAAGACGCGAATAAGCAATCTTCCGTTTCTGCTACCCATGCTTCACGAATGCGCAAACACGCGACCCGCGAATGGAGAGACTCTGCGAAAGATCGATGCTCACGCCGCCATGTCATTTCCCTCGACACTCCGGGTTTTCATCTTTGGCTGGCTGAACATTTCTCCGGCGAGCAATCGGGTTAAGACGCGACGGTTCTGTTAATTTCGTGGACACGAGACGTCGAGCATCCGCGTTGCTTAGAATTCCACTCGTGCTGCGCGGAAACCGAAGCTTCCGGTTGCCATTACGAGTGTCTTGTACGATACGTTTGGCGTAGAAGCGTGTGCTTAGCCGGTTAGACGTGACGGTGGAACGTTGCTTTTAAGCACCTACTTGCCAAGCTTGCGAGGATACAAGAGGAGGATATAGCCCACTCGTGATACGGCGTGGATAGGAGATACGGTAAGAGAAGGGGCGAGCGAAAACTTCGCTGTCAAGCGAGTAGCCGCAATAGGGATGTAAATGTTCGACGTTTACTTCGACGTGTCTCCACCTATGCGCTATAAGAGTTCTATTAAGAGACACCGAGGAAAAGAAACGACGCGTCGCGACGCGTGCAGGAGGGGACGATGCAGTGAGCTGTCAACCCGTCGCGAGCTTCGTCTCTATCGCGACTCGCTGTACTAATGGCAATAATCCATCATCTCTATCGGCGACTCGTGGCTGACAGGAGGTCGATGATTCCCTCCTTCGATTTCAGAGTCAACTCGGGTAACCCGATATACTTGGGGCACCGAGGCAAGGAAGTCAGTCCTCCTCGACGAAGAGGTTAATTCTTTCATCCCTTTAGTCGATCCCTTTAGTCCATCCCTTCAGACGATCCACCGTGCGCTCGTGTCGAGACGAGGCAAACGTTAGCTTCCGCGTGAGCTCTTATTCCACTTCTCGGACACACGCTGCCAACGAAAAGGTTCGAATCGTCGAGTAACTACCAGATATTCCAACCTTCCGCCAGACAAGCTGAATTTACGAGCACGGGGGCACGCGGTCGGGAATATCTCTCGGCCAAGACGAACTACTCCGCTCGTTCGATCGCAGGGAACCTCGGTCTCTCGGATTCGACCGCGTCCGGGATATCCGTCGAGGTTCGTCCCTTTTACCGGCGAGGGCGACTCGAACAATTTGAAAATTTTTCCGCCAGCCCGACCGAGGCGAGACGGTAACCCACTTACATGCAAAACCGTCCTTCCGCTCGGTTTGCCTCGTCGTCTTCTGCTCCCCGAGCGCACCGATTTCTCTCCCGGCATCCTCCTCGCTTCCTTCGGGAATCCCTATCCCTATTCTATTTCGCCGGAACGACGAGCGGCCAAGGACGGATAGACGCAATCGACCGAGCAAACCAACGTCGCGACGCTTCCACTACAACGGGAAAAACTTGCGTGAAAGTTCGACAGTTCGTTCTCGCGTGAAAACGCCGCTCCAACACTGACAGCTTCCTCCACGCGGCCGTTTTCGCGACGCTCGCGTCTTCCACGCGCGTGTGCAACCGAAACGAATTTTTAGCTTCAAGGAGTAAATCTTTTATAGCGAAGCAATTCGCGATAATTGGGATAATTCACCCTCGGATAGATGACGATAGGTAAATCGGAACCAGGTGTCGGAGACTGTGGAGGGTAAGACAGAAGAGGGAAATCCGTACGACATATTGACACCATGTAGAGCTCGAAGGGTTAATTCAACTGTGTTGGACGGAAGGAAATAAATCGGAATTGCGCGAATGAAGTTCGACGGGTATTATGTTGTAAAAAGTGTCGTGAAATACGAGCTGGATTGGCATAGCAATCCGTCAAGGTATATCACCAACAAACGCTGTGAAAATACGTCAGATAACTCGGCTTCAACATCCACGGGACGTCCCACAGTGGAGAATTTTGCCGGAAAGCTGGCTAAAATTCAATTATACGAAGAGCGAAACTTTTTCAGCGTTTTAGTACTATGCTACAATTGTTCTGTATGCTTCAGGGTATTTAACGCCGCGTGGAATTTTGAAATATAATAATTACGTATTGAGGTATAGGTCGTCAACAAGAAATTTTATGCTTTAAACGTTTTTCCTATAAAGTATATTCTGTAAACATGAACGCTACAATTCGACGAGAGAAAATAACTTTGAATTTACTTATGCAATTCTTGTTTCAAGATATCACTTTTGTCGATACTTAAATAAAGGATTGGAAAAATAATCGTGTTAATAAAGGGACTTCACCGAGAGACGAGTTGCACCGTATAAAGGAACATATCTGATATAATGTCTATTAAAAACGTTATGTCAAAATTTGCAATTTTGGAAAATATTCTAATTTGAAGTTAAGTAGAAGCTATAGACGGTGAGTAAATAAATTAATAACAAATTGTTGACGATGTAAATTTATAATAAAAGTGAAAAAATTAATAAATTATTAACTCCTACCTGAAGATATAATGTACATTTTGTTAAAATGTTAAAATTGTTAATAATAAACTAATATTGTTAATAATAAATTGTTTGCAACGTATTTTTATAGTAAAAATGGAAAAATTAATAAATTATTGGCTACGAGAGCGGAAAATTAATAATTAATAAAATCGGGGAAGGTAGGAAATTTTCGATTGGGGTGGAGGGACCTGCCGATCGGCGGCTATATAAAGGGCGACGCGACGCTGCTCCAACCATTTGTCGGTTTGAGTTCCGAAGTATAACATCTAAATTTTCGTTGTGCGCGATGGGTGGGGGGTCCGAAGTGAGGTTGGGGCTAGCCACCCCACCCTCATCCCACCCCATTAAACAATTTACTAATAATTTTGATGTTCTTTCAGATATTAATTATTTTTTTCTTTCAGGTTTTAATTTTTTTTTTCTTTTTTCAGCTATTAATTATTTTTTCTATTTTCAGATTTTTATTTTTGTCTTCTATTTATTTTTTTTTTTGTTGAGAATTCGAATATTTCGTATAATATTCGAATGTCTCATGGTTAGATTGTTTATGTCTCATCGTTGGGTTGTTCATATCTCATCGTTGGATAGTTTATGTCTCATCGTTGGGTTCTTCATGTCTCATCGTTGGATTCTTTATTCCATTTGGTTGATCATTGTGGTTTATATTTGTGTCGCTTTTATGTTTATATGCTTTTATATGTATATTATGTTTTACTAATCTATAACTAATTTGTTTCTTTTCAGCTTCACAGGTTTTTCAAGATTTCATTCGGGTGCGTTTAGACCTAAGTAGTTGTAAGCAGTTATAAGATAGATATCTTGGCTAAGTTTCATGTGCGCGCTATACGTTCAAAGGTAAGCCACCTAACTTGGAGCGAATTTCATATTTTTCCTCCCTTAATCCGCTCGTTACCAAACAGAACATAATTGTTCTGGCGATAATCGCGATTGTTCTTAAGTACCGACTAGCCTACGCGACGTACTTCCCGTGTACTCGACAACTCCTCGCCTCGTAAGTCATTCTCACGTCTCGTCTCCGACACTCATTCTGCCACTGTCAATCTCGTCATGCATCGAGATCTTTGGGGGCTCTCGGGCTGGCGAGGCACCTGGAGTAATACGAGGGTCCGTCGACCTTAGTCGTCCTGGGTGCCAATCCGTGCACACGACCAGGGGATGGGCCCTGCAGTCGGAATCATTGCCAGAGCGTGCCTGCCTGCCCCTCTAGCACTTGGTGGCTATGTGGTTATGTTTGCATAGAGCCGGGGTATGGAGCATGCGCGTGATTCCGACTGTTAAGCCTCGCATAGGACCCTCGGATTGCCTCTGAGTGTTTCGCTGGTTCGTTAGCTGCCTTAGATCATCGAGTAAGCCACGGCGAGGTCGGCGGTGGCAGGGTGGGCAAGGCCCGATCGGGAGGGTGCTGAGGCTGGAGTTGTCTTGTACACGGGAATGCGTCGCGTAGGCTAGTCGGTCTTTCGAATAATTGCGAACCGAAATTCCTTTTGTAAGACACGAAATATAATAAAGTTTCAGTAGAGTCGCTTTAACTTCTTTCGCTCCAAGTTAGATTAGGCTACCTTTGATACGGGTAGCACCAGTAGGTTGCGCCACTAGGGCGCATGTCCGGGTTTCGATGCGTAGCCACCTCCTCGTGATGAGACCTGGTAATTGGTATCGTTTCCCAAAGATAAATCTTTGGAAAAGGATACCAAGCTAAGAGCTACGCACAAAGTTTAAGATATTTCTTATCTTTTGTAAATTTTCGATGTTTCGGTTTAACATTTGACGATTTTTGAGGCTGCGAGACGTAAGTGGAAGAAATTCTTGGCAATGACGTCATTAAAATACAGTTATGGTTCATAAAAATATATAAATAATTCAATTTCTTATTAATAATAAATTGTTCACAACGTAAATTTATAATACAAGTGGAAAAATGACTAAATTATAGGCTATTACTAGTATATATAACGTATTTGCGTGAAAATGTATCTATAATTAGCAAAAAGTTAATAAATTATTAGCCACTACTTAAACAAACGACGTATTTGTGTTAAAATGTATTCGTAACTTACAAAAAGTTAATAAATTATTAGCCACTACTTAAACAAACGACGTATTTGTGTTAAAATGTATTCGTAACTTACAAAAAGTTAATAAAGTAATAAATTTATTGTTAATAACAAATTAAAATCGTTAATAACAAATAGCTTGCAACGTATATTAACGATGAAAGTTAAAAAAGTTAATAAATTATTAGTTATTACAGCGGAAAAGTAATTTTGAAAGGAATCGGTAAAGTTCGAAAATTTTCGCCGATCTTCGGCCGGCCGCCGCTATATAAGGGGGCCCGCGTGAAAGCTCGAACCAGTTGTCGGGTCGACTTCGGGAGGTTCGCGCTAATATTTTTTCTTTCAGATACTAATTATTTTTTGTTTCAGGTTTTGAATATCTTTCTTCTTTCAGATTCTATTTCTTTTATTCTAGTTTTAATTGTTTGTGCATTCGAGTATTTCGTACAATATTCGAATGCTTCGTCGTTGGTTTATTTATATATCAACGTTGGGTAGATCAATGGCTATTCAGTGGCCATTGTCCACTCTCTTAAATAATTTAACGATAATTTCTTCTTTCAGGTTCTAATTATTTTTTGTTTCAGGTTTTAATTATCTTTCTTCTTTCAGATTCTATTTCTTTTATTCTATTTGTCTTTGTTTCAGCATTCGAGTATTTCGTACAATATTCGAATGCTTCGTCGTTGGTTTATTTGTATATCATCGTTGGCTAGATCAATGGCTATTCAGTGGCCATTGTCCACTCTCTTAAATAATTTAACAATAATTTCTTCTTGCAGATTTTATTTTTTTCATTCTATGTGTCTTTGTTTCAGCATTCGAGTATTTCGTATAATATTCGAATGCTTCGTCGTTGGTTTACTTATGTCTCATCGTTGGCTAAATCTTTCCTTTCACAAATTTTACGACTTCCGTTCGATTTGTTTTCGTTAGAGCGTTCGAGTATTTCGTATAATACTCGAGCGCTTCCTCGTTGGTATGTTTATATCTCACCGTTGGAATGTTTCTGTCTCGTAGTTATGTTGCTCAGGTCTCGTCGTTGGCTTGCTCGTTCCATTTGGTTATTATCCTTGATGGTTTCCTCGTACTAATCCCTTTCCTTTCAGCTACATATTAACAATAATATATTCTGTTTTAGCTTTTAGGTTTCTCAAGATTCTGTTTGCGACACATCAATGAACGATGCGTGCGTTTACTTTTAAGTAATCATAAGATAGATCCATAGACTAAGTATCATGTGCGCGCTATCTGTACAAAGGTAAGCTACCTAATTTGGAGCGAAATTTATAAATTCTCTATCATTTTCTTATCCCCCTCGTTTAGCAAATAGAACATAATTGTTCTCGCGATAATCGCGATCGTTCGTAAGTACCGACTAGCCTACGCGACGTGCTCTCGTGTACTCGATAAGTACATGCTTCGTAAGTCATCCTCACGACTCGTCTCCGACACTCATTTCCAGTCACTGTCAATCTCGTCATGCATCGGGTTCCAGGGTGACCCCCTCGGATCAGTGCGTCTTCTGACCTCGACGGGGCGGTCCGCTGCCTAAGTCGTACGCGACTGGGGCTCGGGCACATGCTGGCTGACGGACTAGTACCATCTACGGTTAGACCACAGGGATGATTAAGTTCTACCCCGTGTGGCTGGGATGCGAAGTGTCTGTCTTGGCCGGCAACCGCCCAGCAGGGCCCTCGCGTTGACACTAGAAGTTTCATTGGTTCAGGGACTATCCTTGGTCCACGTGTAAGTCTTGGCGAGTGCGACAGTGACTGGAATTGAGCTAGGCCCGATCGGGAGGGTGCCGAGGTATGAAGTTATCTCTGTACACGGGAGTACATCGCCTAGGCTAGCCGGTCTTTCGAATAATCGCGAATTCGTTCGGGCGCGTCGCGATTTTCTATTAGCTCGCGTGTTTGATATTTCATTCCCTGTTTTTATGGGAACTTGAAAATATCTTAGCGTTGCGACAGTAGAGTTTTGAGTATACCGAACCGAAACCCCTTTTGTAAGACACGAAATATAATAAAGTGTCAGTAGAGTCATTTTAACTTAATTCGCTCCAAGTTAGATTAGGGTACCTTTGATACAGGTAGCACCAGTAGGTTGCGCCACTAGGGCGCATGTCCGGGTCTCGATGCGTAGCCACCTCCTCGTGGTGAGACCTGGTAATTGGTATCGTTTCCCAAAGAACAATCTTTGGGAAACGATGCCAAGCTAAGAGCTACGCACAAAGTTTAAGATATTTCCTATCTCCTGTAAATTTTCAATGTTCCCTTTGAACTTTGAAAATAGAGAGTGAAAAATATCTGTTGAAGTAATATATATATTGAGATAAACAAGGTAAGTATTATAAGGTAAGTATATTGTAAATATTTATCCTTGAGATCGGAATAAGTAAAATAATTAAAATATCCTGTAATGAGCAGGCTATACTCATGCAAATACATATTTGAATATCTCCACATGCATTAGATATATCTTTATTATATTTCGCAACATAGAGGATTGAAAAGATTCTGTCAGTTCGCGACTTCCTTTAATATTACATTCTATTAGAAAATTGCAAATTTGTCAGTCGGATTCATGCAAAAGCTGCAAAATTTGTCGGCCCTAAATTCATGGAAAGTGACGTCATTTCTTAGAATTCTGTCAGCGAGCGATATCTTTTCATGTTATTTTCGCGGAAAACAAATTCACAAAATTGGCAGAGGGTTTCGTGCCAACAGTGCGAAATTTTTAGGGCCAGAGATTTGTCAGCGTGATAGCTTCTTTATTATGTTCGTTATTATGTTCGCGTAATAGAAAATCGAAAAATTAGCAGAAGGTTTCATGCCAACGCTTCTAAATCTATAAGCGCAAAGACTTGGAAAATGACATCGATTTCTTTGATTTCTGTCCTTGTGATATCTGTTTCAATATTATATTCACCTAAATACAAGTTCATACTGAAAATGATATTGCAAACAGTAAGTTTTCGTTACATTGATCTTATTAAGTATAATAAACCACGAGTGCCAAATCTATTAAAAAAAGGTATTCATAAGACAATAAATTAAACATCAAAAGAAAGATAATTTCTGTACCGTCTCCATTCTATTAATAACTATAATAAAGGTTTTTATGTCAAATTTATTTTGTATCATCTTTAACATACATATATGTATAAAAAATAAACACGAAAACTAGTTACGCGATAGAAAAGCAAACGGTTAGAAAAGCATAGAGACGATACGGCAGTAAAAAATCACATATTACCAAGTTTCTACTATTATTTCATGAAATTTAATAACCTCGTTGCAAAGCTGGAACTCTGAGCAATATTCTCATGCAATTTTCGGTAATAATTTATAGCTAATTAACTTGTTATTAATAATTGTTTGGAGGCGTATGTGATTTAATAATAACAACCGGCACGATTATGAGTTAAAATATTTAATTATGAACAAAACTAGAAATAAAATGTGAACAAAAATTATATGAGAATATTGCTAAGGGTATTGTCTTTCTAATGCGTGCATGTAATTCATAAATTAGATGGTTAGAGAACAGTTATTAATAATAAAGAATAACGATTTTTGGCAACATTTCGAACACTCGATGAAATAACTATTAATAATCAATTAATCGAGAAGAAATTAATTTTCAAAATTATATTAGGAAGTTCGTCAAAGGTCGTTTGCGCCGTTACGATGCAATTATAAAAGTTTATAAATTCATCACAAAAATTTCGTAATTTATTAATTTTTATCTAAGTGAACAGGAGAATTCATGGGAAAGGAGAAAAAGATTGCAAAAAACGCGGGAAGAATTGTGTCTATGGAGGTACATGGTGTCCGCATCACGTAAAAGAATGTAACATAACCTACAGTTGTAAATAAGTAGTGTAAGATATAAGCCATTGCTTTTTATTTTTTATTAGTGATAGCAGAACCTGATTGTAAAAGGACAATATTCTGTTGAAATAAACAGGTACGTGCAACAGAAGAAAAATATTGGATTTGTGAAATATAATCAGCACAGTGTCATTAAATGCCAAGGATTGTTTTTTATGGCAAGAAAAGATTGAAGCAGTAATACAAATATGTATGGTATGATATGTCTATTGAATTCTAGGTCGGCCAACCATAATACATAAAAGATAGAAATCTTTGATGGTCAAATAAAAATTCATAAAAGGGAGATGGTTTAGGGAAACAAAAGGGAATAAAATTAATTTAAGTGATGTCCTCTTATCATAACGAGATATAGAGAATACAGTAAGATTGAAAGGTATGTTGTATTCCTGATCTGAATAAATATTAATATCAGTGGTCAAAGTCACTCATCATCGCTAATGTGTTAAGTTTCAGAATGATAGAGCTGAGGTTTATAAAAGAGAGAAGTTCAAATGAAAGCAGAGAGAAGAGGAAATGTATATTACGTGGGATCAAGAAACAGAAAAGAGGCAGCATGTGTATCAACAGACAAAGATGTATGGCATCGACATGTAAATATAAGGATCATTGAAGAGATGGAGAATGAACAATTGGTAATACTTATGAAAGATAAAGATAAGTTGAATATAGAGTGTGAATGTTCTTTTAAGACAAATATCTGTAGAAACACACATAGCAACTTTGAAACTACAAAAACAGTAGAAATAATGGGGCTGTGACACATGGACTTGATTGGACCAATAAAGCCAATGTCAAAAGCAGGTAAATGGTACATCTTATTTATTGATGATTATTCGAGAGTAATTATTGACCTTGCTCTTACAGGAAGAGGATCAGACAGCTGAGGAAATAAAAATATTGGTAACATTGAAAGAAAATCAATCTATCAAGAAGTTGAAAAGTACTTATATGATTGGAAATGCAGGTGAGTTTGTGAGAGAAGACCTCTAGGTTTTTTTAAATCAAAAGGAAATAAAACATGATTTGATTCCAACCAGGATACAGTAGTGCAATGTAGTTGCTGCGAGGAAGAACAAATCCACCTTAGAGATGACAAGGGCACTTATGATGGATTCAGATTTACCAATGTATTTTTGGGCAGAAGCAATGAGTACAGCTGTCTATATAAAAAACCAAAGTTAGCTGACCATGAAAGAACTATTTATGATGTTTAGCACGTCAGGAAGCCAAACATAAAAGGTACGTGGAAAGATTTGTTAGCATTGTCTATGGGTCGAATAAAGGGAGTTTAGTACATAAATTTGAAGTAAAAACTTACAAAGAAATATTTTTAGGATATGTACCAAATAATACATATAGAATACTGAATAAAAAAAGATCAGGTGAAGAATGAATGTGATGTGAAATTCAATGCGGCTGTGATACATGGACTTAATTGGACCAATAAAGCTAATGTCAAAAGGAGGTGAAAGGTACATTTTATCTATTAGTGATTATTTGAAAGTGAATATTCGTCTTGCTTATACAGAAAAAGGATCGGATAGCTGAGGAAATAAAAATATTGGTAACAATGAAAAAAAATCAATCCGTCAAGAAGTTGAAAAGTACTTATATGCTTAGAAATGAAAATGAATTCGTGAAGGAAGACCTCCAGGTTTATTTAAATCAAAAGGAAACAAAACATGATTTGATTCCAGCCAGGATACCGCAGTGCAATGGAGTTGCTGAGAGGAAGAACAAATCCACCATAAACATAACAAGGACACTGATTTTTAAGTTGAAAATATGAGATTTTTAAAATCATTTTTCAAACACTTTTAATGTATTTAAATTTATTTAAATCTTTGAGATTTTCTACATACTGGTATTTCAATAAATGATAATAAAGTATTAAAACCTGACTGATTGCTTCAAAAAATATTTTAAATGGATTTTTGTATAAAAATTAATGATTTTATGCAAATAAAAGAAATGTGATACGTATAGAACAAGATAGTGCAAAATGAATAATAACTAATTATTAATAAATAAACAATTATTCAGTTGAGAAACTTGGAGATCCAACTTCTTCCGTTTCATTAATATCATCACCATCTTCATCATTATCATCATCATTTTTATAATATTTTTTTCTTGTCATTATTTGATCTGACGTGATTCGGATCTTTGTTTATAATTAAAATACTTCTAAACTGTACAATATACGAATATATTACAGAATAATTAGAGTAAAACCTTTTTATTTATATGAACTACACTTTGTCATTAAAAACTCTTACGTTGATTTTAATTTTATTAATTTTAAATGTTCTTATCATGAATATTAAGCTCTTTCTAATTTGTTATTTTAGTAATAGAACCATATTTGTATTTGTTTTATCGATATTGATAAACATAAGAGGCATCTTTTGATATGTTACATCGATACTTTAGCACATAGCTATTTCAAAGGCGTAACATATTCCCGCCACAAGAATAACGGTTACAGCCAACATTCAGTTGGCGGCAAAGCGGGCATAGCGGTAACAAATGGTGAAATATTCTCGCGCGTCAAAAGGAAACATTAAAGATTTTCTCAAAACGTTTCGTGAAGTAGTGATATCGGCGATTGTTGTTCTAATTGCTACAACTGAAGAAATATATATTTACGAACAATAACACGACGTGTCCGGTATTATTTCGCGACAATGCAGATGTAGGTTACGTTTGCAACATTATCCTAATATTTACGAACAGATCACAGTAAAAGTTTAAGAAATTGTGAAAAATTTACGAAGTTCAAAATTACTAACTGTGAACATTTCTTCGGTGGTAATATACTACGTACAGAAAAAAGTCATGTGACATAGTGTCGATCGTATAACGATACAGGTCGAAATGAAGTGGCGTGAGTGTGGATCGTGTAATACTACTGCATAGCTCCAATCGTCGCATGAACTAGATTCTAGATTTCAATTGTCCAGTAATATATATGAATACTTTTACTCTCAATAGACAGCTTGTTAACAGTATTTCTAATTTTTCTCCAATCCTGACGTTTAATTGCAAAATAGCTACGTATTATCGCTTATACATTCTAAACTTCGATTGCGGATTGGAATATTTTATTACTCCAGCATAGAATAGATTGTTTCGAAACCAGTAGGGCAACTATTTCACGATTGAAGGGGCATATATGAAATGAAGTGACGGAAAAGCAAGCCCCTACGATATCGTGCGACACAGTTTACTCTTCTCGCTTATATTTCTGCAATTAGGCTTTTCGGTTAGGTTTTTTCTACATACCAGTGTAGCACGGAATTTTCTCTAACGGGATTGGTTATTTTTTTTCGGCTTCGAGCGTTCGTTTTCAAACAATAGTGCCGAAAGTGTCAGTGGCTCTCAGATCGTGCTGCGCAATTAACTTTTTTGGTTTCTATCTTCAAAATTAGACTTTCGACCCCGGTTTTTTTCATTTATCCGCGTAGAGTGAATTATTTCTTAACGGGATTGGATATTTTTTTTGCGTTTCGAGCGTGCGTTTTCTCAAAATAGTGCCGAAAGTGTCAGTGGCTCTCAGATCGTGCTGCGCAGTTAACTTTTGGTTTCTATCTTCAAAATTAGACTTTCGACCCCGGTTTTTTTCATTTATCCGCGTAGAGTGAATTATTTCTTAACGGGATTGGATATTTTTTTTGCGTTTCGAGCGTGCGTTTTCTCAAAATAGTGCCGAAAGTGTCAGTGGCTCTCAGATCGTGCTGCGCAGTTAACTTTTGGTTTCTATCTTCAAAATTAGACTTTCGACCCCGGTTTTTTTCATTTATCCGCGTAGAGTGAATTATTTCTTAACGGGATTGGATATTTTTTTTGCGTTTCGAGCGTGCGTTTTCTCAAAATAGTGCCGAAAGTGTCAGTGGCTCTCAGATCGTGCTGCGCAGTTAACTTTTGGTTTCTATCTTCAAAATTAGACTTTCGACCCCGGTTTTTTTCATTTATCCGCGTAGAGTGAATTATTTCTTAACGGGATTGGATATTTTTTTTGCGTTTCGAGCGTGCGTTTTCTCAAAATAGTGCCGAAAGTGTCAGTGGCTCTCAGATCGTGCTGCGCAGTTAACTTTTGGTTTCTATCTTCAAAATTAGACTTTCGACCCCGGTTTTTTTCATTTATCCGCGTAGAGTGAATTATTTCTTAACGGGATTGGATATTTTTTTTGCGTTTCGAGCGTGCGTTTTCTCAAAATAGTGCCGAAAGTGTCAGTGGCTCTCAGATCGTGCTGCGCAGTTAACTTTTGGTTTCTATCTTCAAAATTAGACTTTCGACCCCGGTTTTTTTCATTTATCCGCGTAGAGTGAATTATTTCTTAACGGGATTGGATATTTTTTTTGCGTTTCGAGCGTGCGTTTTCTCAAAATAGTGCCGAAAGTGTCAGTGGCTCTCAGATCGTGCTGCGCAGTTAACTTTTTTGGTTTCTATCTTCAAAATTAGACTTTCGACCCCGGTTTTTTTCATTTATCCGCGTAGAGTGAATTATTTCTTAACGGGATTGGATATTTTTTTTGCGTTTCGAGCGTGCGTTTTCTCAAAATAGTGCCCAAAGTGTCAGTGGGTGACAGGTCGTGCTGCGCAGTTAACTTTTTTGGTTTCTATCTTCAAAATTAGACTTTCGACCCCGGTTTTTTTCATTTATCCGCGTAGAGTGAATTATTCCTTAACGGGATTGGATATTTTCTTTGCGTTTCGAGCGTGCGTTTTCTTAAAATAGTGCCGAAAGTGTCAGTGGCTCTCAGATCGTGCTGCGCAGTTAACTTTTTTGGTTTCTATCTTCAAAATTAGACTTTTGACCCCGGTTTTTTTCATTTATCCGCGTAGAGTGAATTATT